>NC_085137.1:75514614-75774614 GCF_035046485.1 Aedes albopictus | reverse complement strand
TTTTCCGCAGGCATAATTGACGTGGCTATTGAAATTTAACCGGTCGTCGATCATAACGCCGAGATGCTTCAATTCCCGCTTGGAGTCTATGGCATGTTCCCCGACTATGATTGCAGCCTTTTGCACCACCTTGCAGTTGCTGATCAGCACCAGCTCCGTTTTCTGGTGGGCTATGGATAGTTTCTTCCTCTGCATCCAGTTCTCAACAGCATCTACCGCCTCCGTAGCAAGTCTCTCCACTGCTTCTAGGGACTCGCCAACTACCACCAACGTGATATCGTCCGCGAATCCGACGATTTTGACGCCTGTCGGTAGCTGCAGTGTCAGCACCCCGTTGTACATTGTGTTCCACAACGTCGGACCTAGGATAGACCCCTGTGGGACGCCTGCACTTATCGTGACGTTCTTTTGCCCTGCACTAGTATGGTAGCACAGAGTCCGGTTTTCGAAGTAGCTACTGAGAATCCTGCAGAGGTAGTCCGGAACCTTCATCTCGTGCAGCGCTGTAGCGATGGCTTCCCAGCTTGCGCTGTTAAATGCATTCTTCACATCGATCGTGACGACGGCACAGAAGCGGTTACCCCGTCGTTTTTTCGTCCTTGCTTTGTCGGCTGTAGCAACAACCGCCTGGATAGCATCTATCGTTGACTTCCCTCTTCGGAATCCGAATTGCATCCCCGACAGACCATGCTCTCCTTCCGTGAAAGTTGTCAGCCTATTGAGGATGACTCTTTCTAGCAGCTTGCCGAGCGTATCCAGCAAGCATATCGGCCGGAATGAACCTGGTTCACCGGGGGGCTTGCCTGGTTTCGGTAGCAGTACCAGTTTTTGCCTTTTCCACTGAGACGGGAAACAACCCTCATCTAGGCAGATCTGCAGAGATGTCCGGAACATATCTGGGTTGGCCTCGACAGCTGTTCTCAACGCTATGTTGGGGATACCATCCGGGCCGGGCGCTTTCTTCGCTTTCATTTTCTTGGCCGCTGCTATCAGCTCGTCGTTGGTGATACTCACTCTCTCCTCGCCTGTATGGCCGTATGGAGTCGGTGGCCATATCGTAGGCTCGTGTTGAGGGAACAACCCTTCGACGATAACTTGCAGCTTCTCTGGGCATGTCTCAGCGGGTACCGCTGGGCCTCTGATTTTGGCCATCGCCACTCTGTATGCATCTCCCCACGGGTTTGCATCAGCATCCCGGCACAACTCCTTAAAGCTTGTTTTCTTGCTCCGCTTGATCTCCTCCTTCAGAGCAGCTTTTGCGGCTCGCAGCACTACTCTACGTTCTTCTCTCTCACCGTCGGTTCTAGCTCTTTGCATTCGTCTCCTGGCTTTGAGGCAGGCTTTCCGGAGGTCCCGAAGCGCTTCATTCCACCAGTATGCCGGACGACGTCTATGGTTCGGCTCGAACTTTCTAGGCATGGTTGTGTCGCACGCACGCACCAGCGCTGCCGTTAGCTCCTCCGGCCTTAGATTCGACCCCGGATCTTCTCTTCTGAGAGCTTCGACGAACAGCTCCCTGTTGAACTGCTTCGTCTTCCACATTCGATCGCGAGGTTGACTGCCAGTTAGTGTACTCCCTGGCCGTGATCCAATACTATACCGGACCTCCTGGTGGTCGCTGTGAGTGTATCCGTCGCAAACTCTCCAGTTCATGTTTCGCGCCAGCACGGGACTACAGAAGGTGATGTCGATTATTGATTCTCGACCATCCCTTCGGTAGGTGCTGGTGCTTCCTACGTTGGCCAAGTCCACGTCGAGCTTTGCTAGCGCTTCTAGCAGAACACGCCCTCTTGGGTTGGTGAGGCGGCTGCCCCACTCAATCGCCCAGGCATTAAAATCACCGGCGATTACGACCGGTCTCCGGTCGGCTAGCTTGTCGGTTATCTCGTCTAGCATCTGGTTGAACCGTTCTGTAGTCCACCGAGGAGGTGCGTAGCAGCTACAAACAAAAACTCCGTTAATTTTGGCGATCACGAAGCCTTCGTTTGCCTGGTACACTACTTCCTGGATGGGATACTTCCCCATCGTCCATATAGCAGCTGTCTTCGCCTTATCTGCGATCCAGTTACCGTCTCCAGCTGGTATACGATACGGCTCAGAAAGGATAGCCACATCGCACTTCGACTCCGATACGGATTGCCACAGCAACTGTTGTGCTGTGTCGCAATGGTTGAGGTTTAGTTGAGTTACCTCCACTGCGGTTTAGTACCTCTCGCCTGCTTAAAGGCCGGACATCTAGGGCCTCCCGTCGCGTGTCTGTTGCGACTTTTGTCGACACAAAACAGGCATCTTTGCTCGTTGTTGCAGTCTTGCGCCTTGTGACCTTCCTGACCGCACCACCTGCACAGCTTACTCCTGTCGGTTCCTTTGCAGTTCCGCGCCAGGTGGCCGTATTCCAGACACCTGTAGCACCCTTCCGGTCGCTGGGAGAACCTCAGTGGGCAAACTGAACAACCGACTTTGATTTTGCCGATTGTCATCGCTTTGTTGGCTGCGTCTACTGGAAGCTTTATCGACGCTGCCTGCGTTCCAAACGGTCCTCTTCTCAAGCGTACCGTCATTTGCACGCCTTCCAAGTTACATTGATCCCTCATGGCGAGCCTCACTTCCTCCTCGGTGGTGATCTCGTCCAAATCCTTGCATTGGAGCGTCGCTTCGGGACACATGGCTTTCACGTGCACCTTTTCGCCCATTACTCTCTCTGTAAGCTCTTTATACGCTGAGCTTCTGTTTTTCGAGTCTCTTTTCAACTCGAAGATCATGTCTCCTACCTGGGTTCGTCTGATCTTCTGGACGTCATCACCAAACTCCTTGAGTTGCGGATCCGTTCTCATGGCCCGCAAGACGTCGGCGTACGTGTCTTCGCTGGTTTTTACGATGACCGCTTCACCTTTCTTCCTCCTCCTGATAGGTTTTTGCGTTTTAGCGCTATCCTTTTTGTTTCTGTCCTTCCTGTTCCGGACCTCGCGCCAGGGGGAATCACCCTTTCCGCCGCTAATCACTTCGTTCGTCGGTCTTGCATCCGCATTCTTTTGTTTTTTGGGTGCTGCGAGCCTTTCATCTCCAGGTGATGATCTGGTTCTCTTTGGGGTGAATGCTGGTGTGCTATCCATCCCCAATGGCTTTCCTTTCGTCTTGGTACCTCTACCGGGGGCTGTTCCGGTTTTCGCCTGTTGTAGTACCGCTGCTGCCAGGGCGTTCTTAGTCGCCGCCAGCTCGGTTTCAGCAGCTTCCGCTCTCTGCATCAGCCTTCTCCAGTCTTTGATGGCTGACCCAAGGCTACCTTGGATCCTTGCAACGAGGTCCTTGATATCCTTGTGCACGTTGTGCCTTTTGTCAACGAACTCACGGAGTTCGTCCGCTACAGTTTTCGCAGCTTCCACCTTTGATTGTTTTGGAAGCACATTCCATGCGCTTCGCAGCTGCCGTTGCTGCTGCTTCTCGTTCTGTTCTTGTTCGCGCTGCTGTTGGTCACACAGCTCCTGCACTCGCTTCTGCTGCTCGTGCAGCTCTTGTTCCCGCTCCTGTTGCTCCAGCTGCTGTTGTTGCATCTGCTGGTTCTGTTCTGTCGGCGACCTCGCCAGACCGCTTCTTGCGAACGGATTCTCCGCACCTTTGCCGTTGATGTTGTTGTTGTCGTTATCTTTATCCATGCTTTTCGGGTCCCCCCTCCGAGCCGCTATCTCCACTCGTCGTAAGTAGTCGTCTATTGATCTCATGGTTGTCTATGTAACAGGGAGGCCATGATAAGGTTGTCACGGTCCTTCATGGGGTACCGTGATCAGAGCCGATCGACGCTAGTCAGGAATCTTCAACTGAGCCTACTTTCCACCAGCTAAGGTGGCGAGTTTTGAACGTACTAGGAGGCCTGCCACGGTTTTAACGGGACGGGGGCAAACGTACCATTAGCCCAAATGCCGTTTCAGAACGGTGTCACCCATTCTTAGTAAGGAAGTGGAATAATACGCAAACCAGCTCCATAGCGTCGTGTTGATTAAATCCTTGGGAAATCCTAGTCTTTGCAGCCAGTATACCGTAATTAGGACCTAACTGGTATCGGTCCTAATGTGCTCAGCGGCACGCCTTCTTTTGAGCCACCTATGGAGTTAGGCGCTCGGTCACTTTTCCACCTCCTAGAGGGTGTAGGGGGCAGAGAAAGTGCCAACTGGTGGTTTTTCATTGGCGCTAGGGAACAAGCCCCTAGCTCCCACCTCCTGTCTGTCTGTGTATCTGTCTGTCTGTCTGTGTGTCTGTCTGTGTGTCTGTCTGTCTGTCTGTCTGTCTGTCTGTCTGTCTGTCTGTCTGTCTGTCTGTCTGTCTGTCTGTCTGTCTGTCTGTCTGTCTGTCTGTCTGTCTGTCTGTCTGTCTGTCTGTCTGTCTGTCTGTCTGTCTGTCTGTCTGTCTGTCTGTCTGTCTGTCTGTCTGTCTGTCTGTCTGTCTGTCTGTCTGTCTGTCTGTCTGTCTGTCTGTCTGTCTGTCTGTCTGTCTGTCTGTCTGTCTGTCTGTCTGTCTGTCTGTCTGTCTGTCTGTCTGTCTGTCTGTCTGTCTGTCTGTCTGTCTGTCTGTCTGTCTGTCTGTCTGTCTGTCTGTCTGTCTGTCTGTCTGTCTGTCTGTCTGTCTGTCTGTCTGTCTGTCTGTCTGTCTGTCTGTCTGTCTGTCTGTCTGTCTGTCTGTCTGTCTGTCTGTCTGTCTGTCTGTCTGTCTGTCTGTCTGTCTGTCTGTCTGTCTGTCTGTCTGTCTGTCTGTCTGTCTGTCTGTCTGTCTGTCTGTCTGTCTGTCTGTCTGTCTGTCTGTCTGTCTGTCTGTCTGTCTGTCTGTCTGTCTGTCTGTCTGTCTGTCTGTCTGTCTGTCTGTCTGTCTGTCTGTCTGTCTGTCTGTCTGTCTGTCTGTCTGTCTGTCTGTCTGTCTGTCTGTCTGTCTGTCTGTCTGTCTGTCTGTCTGTCTGTCTGTCTGTCTGTCTGTCTGTCTGTCTGTCTGTCTGTCTGTCTGTCTGTCTGTCTGTCTGTCTGTCTGTCTGTCTGTCTGTCTGTCTGTCTGTCTGTCTGTCTGTCTGTCTGTCTGTCTGTCTGTCTGTCTGTCTGTCTGTCTGTCTGTCTGTCTGTCTGTCTGTCTGTCTGTCTGTCTGTCTGTCTGTCTGTCTGTCTGTCTGTCTGTCTGTCTGTCTGTCTGTCTGTCTGTCTGTCTGTCTGTCTGTCTGTCTGTCTGTCTGTCTGTCTGTCTGTCTGTCTGTCTGTCTGTCTGTCTGTCTGTCTGTCTGTCTGTCTGTCTGTCTGTCTGTCTGTCTGTCTGTCTGTCTGTCTGTCTGTCTGTCTGTCTGTCTGTCTGTCTGTCTGTCTGTCTGTCTGTCTGTCTGTCTGTCTGTCTGTCTGTCTGTCTGTCTGTCTGTCTGTCTGTCTGTCTGTCTGTCTGTCTGTCTGTCTGTCTGTCTGTCTGTCTGTCTGTCTGTCTGTCTGTCTGTCTGTCTGTCTGTCTGTCTGTCTGTCTGTCTGTCTGTCTGTCTGTCTGTCTGTCTGTCTGTCTGTCTGTCTGTCTGTCTGTCTGTCTGTCTGTCTGTCTGTCTGTCTGTCTGTCTGTCTGTCTGTCTGTCTGTCTGTCTGTCTGTCTGTCTGTCTGTCTGTCTGTCTGTCTGTCTGTCTGTCTGTCTGTCTGTCTGTCTGTCTGTCTGTCTGTCTGTCTGTCTGTCTGTCTGTCTGTCTGTCTGTCTGTCTGTCTGTCTGTCTGTCTGTCTGTCTGTCTGTCTGTCTGTCTGTCTGTCTGTCTGTCTGTCTGTCTGTCTGTCTGTCTGTCTGTCTGTCTGTCTGTCTGTCTGTCTGTCTGTCTGTCTGTCTGTCTGTCTGTCTGTCTGTCTGTCTGTCTGTCTGTCTGTCTGTCTGTCTGTCTGTCTGTCTGTCTGTCTGTCTGTCTGTCTGTCTGTCTGTCTGTCTGTCTGTCTGTCTGTCTGTCTGTCTGTCTGTCTGTCTGTCTGTCTGTCTGTCTGTCTGTCTGTCTGTCTGTCTGTCTGTCTGTCTGTCTGTCTGTCTGTCTGTCTGTCTGTCTGTCTGTCTGTCTGTCTGTCTGTCTGTCTGTCTGTCTGTCTGTCTGTCTGTCTGTCTGTCTGTCTGTCTGTCTGTCTGTCTGTCTGTCTGTCTGTCTGTCTGTCTGTCTGTCTGTCTGTCTGTCTGTCTGTCTGTCTGTCTGTCTGTCTGTCTGTCTGTCTGTCTGTCTGTCTGTCTGTCTGTCTGTCTGTCTGTCTGTCTGTCTGTCTGTCTGTCTGTCTGTCTGTCTGTCTGTCTGTCTGTCTGTCTGTCTGTCTGTCTGTCTGTCTGTCTGTCTGTCTGTCTGTCTGTCTGTCTGTCTGTCTGTCTGTCTGTCTGTCTGTCTGTCTGTCTGTCTGTCTGTCTGTCTGTCTGTCTGTCTGTCTGTCTGTCTGTCTGTCTGTCTGTCTGTCTGTCTGTCTGTCTGTCTGTCTGTCTGTCTGTCTGTCTGTCTGTCTGTCTGTCTGTCTGTCTGTCTGTCTGTCTGTCTGTCTGTCTGTCTGTCTGTCTGTCTGTCTGTCTGTCTGTCTGTCTGTCTGTCTGTCTGTCTGTCTGTCTGTCTGTCTGTCTGTCTGTCTGTCTGTCTGTCTGTCTGTCTGTCTGTCTGTCTGTCTGTCTGTCTGTCTGTCTGTCTGTCTGTCTGTCTGTCTGTCTGTCTGTCTGTCTGTCTGTCTGTCTGTCTGTCTGTCTGTCTGTCTGTCTGTCTGTCTGTCTGTCTGTCTGTCTGTCTGTCTGTCTGTCTGTCTGTCTGTCTGTCTGTCTGTCTGTCTGTCTGTCTGTCTGTCTGTCTGTCTGTCTGTCTGTCTGTCTGTCTGTCTGTCTGTCTGTCTGTCTGTCTGTCTGTCTGTCTGTCTGTCTGTCTGTCTGTCTGTCTGTCTGTCTGTCTGTCTGTCTGTCTGTCTGTCTGTCTGTCTGTCTGTCTGTCTGTCTGTCTGTCTGTCTGTCTGTCTGTCTGTCTGTCTGTCTGTCTGTCTGTCTGTCTGTCTGTCTGTCTGTCTGTCTGTCTGTCTGTCTGTCTGTCTGTCTGTCTGTCTGTCTGTCTGTCTGTCTGTCTGTCTGTCAAATATAATAGCGGGATAGTTGCGCTGCTAAAAATTCTATGGGAATATGACAACCCTCCCGATACGAATCAGGGTGACTAATTTGATTGCTACCGGTGTGGAAAAGGGTGGTTAAGTCAAAATGGTAGCGCTGTGCGGGTTGCTCGAATAGTAGCCGCCGTTAATGTTGCTCTTACACCGATCTGACACTAAAGGACCAAAAATATATTACGCAATTGGGTACCGAGCATTGTTCTGCGAACTTGACTGCGGAAAAAATCGCGACCATGTCGAATAACCGGGGAAAACTTTTCATTCGACAAACTGGTCACCCTACACCACCATGCTCATTGAAATTTGGCAACTCTATTTTTGTTTTTGTTTTGATTTCCGGATTAGTTATGAAACATAATTTCAACCAATATTGCGGTGACGCGAATGAAAGGGTGCTATTACACTCTTTGCCCAGACGCCAAATATTTGACAACTTTTGACAGATAAATTTTGGCAGGTTGTTTGGCTCTGTTTGTCCCTCTTCGTTTTTGAGAATGACAAATATTTTTGTTTGCCAGGTACACCTTGGTCAAAATTTAACTGTCAAAAGTGGTCAAATATTTGGCATTGGTCAAAGAGTGTCATACTAGCTAAAAGCTCGTTCTTTGTTCGATTGTTGCCATCCTCAGTTCAATCCGGTTGGTCTCCAGGCGGTTTTGGTGTTGAATGGCACCAACACAGAATTTCCGAAATTAGCGGTTGCAAGAGTAGCTGCTGCGGGTGCGAGTATAAGCACAATATCAAACTGTTTTGCATTTACAGCGTACATCTCTGTGACATTTGAACACTTTTTTAATTCGACATGTGTTGAATAATCGGGGTACGAATTAAAAAGTGCCGTATTAAAACGTGTCGATCCAGCGGGGTAAGACGGTAGTCGAAAAACATTTTATAAAAAAAAATTAACCATACTGGGCTTGGAAAGATTTTAACTTCGGACAACGATTTCTCTCCAGATTTTTTTCTGACTGTGCTCACTTAGTATTACAAATAGTTTTCTACCCTTTCATGAAATTTGAACTTGAGACAGTTTCGTCTACTACTTTTGTAAAAGTTTAAAATTTTATTCAATTCGGTTATCTGGTTTCCGAGATATGACAGTTAGTTTTATGTTTGTTCTTCAAAAAATAGTTGTCTAAAAAATAGTGTTTTTCGAGAACGGTTCCAGCTTCGCGAAAGATAAACCAATCGAGCTCAAATTTGTACCATTGATGCACATATTATAGCTTAACAAACATTCAAAATTTGAGAACTTTTTATGCACTCTATGAAAAGTGACGGCATGTTGATTTTTTAGTAAGAAGAAAAAGTTGCCTATCCCAACCATTTTGGCCATCCCCTGTTGTCTTTCAATAGTTCAAATTTGGGAAAGAACGGGTCACCCTATGACCATGAAAAAGATTCTAGAGAAAGGCGTAATTATCGAACTTTGAGCTGACTTAACTCCAAATTGTTTATAAGAAAAATGTTATAACGGTTAAATTTGTTATATGAATTTAATCAATCATTCGTTTGTCTGTGGTTTTATTGTTTTAAACTAGCGTTATTTTCTACGTGTGATTCGAAACGTCTCGAAAAATGGCTCATTAGCCTTAAGGCACAGACAAACAGACGTAACATTTGCAAAATTTCCATCGACCACGCTTTTAACGATCATTTTAAATTTTCATAGTTGTGGCTTTCACAACCAGAGGCGCGCGCATCGTTTTTATATGCGTTTGACGTTTCACACTAGCGCCTTCTGTTGACGATATTGCACAACACAGTGATTCGTGCAACTTTTCCACCAGGTGATGGTAGTATGAACTGGGCGATGGATTTCCATGGAAATCGTTCAAGGTGTTACGTCTGTTTGTCTGTGCTTTTGAAGGCTGTGAAATTTTGACTTTTGCTGCGAGCACTGTGTTCAAAACTCCTGTGAGAGTGAGCAGGACAGAACACCAAAACAGAGCTCGCAGTAAAAGCCAAAGTATTGCTGACTGCACCCCAAATTGAACTGACACAATAGTGTGCACACACCTTCAAAGTGTGATTGCAGTCAGCCTCCTGTCACCGCAGTGTAGTATCCGAAATTGGTTTCTTCCTCCGATTCCGACATTTTTGTTCTCCCAAAATGAAAAATCCCGAAAAAGACTTCCGACCGTTAAAAATCCCGAAAAAGACTTCCGACCGTTCGCCTCGAAATTAGACACAAGAATGATGACTCGACGCGATCTCGAGAAACTGTTCGTCGACCCTCGTTCGCTATCTTCCTTTCTCCTTATGCTTACGTATTTTTTTCTCTTTCTACCCACTCCTGTTGTACTACCGGAAATTATTTCCCATCTCTTCTACCTCTGTGCACACTGTTCATTCCATTGACCCCTTTCAAATACAATCCATTGGCCCTTTTCAAATACGAACAGGTTCAGGCCAGTTAACACAATTTCATTCACCTTTCTCACGCATATTTTTTCCAATGGGGTGAGAAACGTCATTTTCGTTCTATTTACTTACCAGTTTCTCTTTTCTTCTTCGTGTCGCGTCAAAGCAATCCGAACAGATCCGAACTAATTCTCCAGTTTGTTTTGATTCCCAAGTGCAAAAACTGTCGGATAGTGATTTTATCATTACAAATCAATTATGGTTCGTATATTTCATTTTTCATTTTATTCAGTGAAGTTCAGTAACATTATTTATTTATCGCATACTCTACATCACCCCCCTTCTCTACTCTTTCAGGAATCAAACATCTTGAAGCTGACAACGAAAATTTTCGTATCCTGCAGACTTTAGCAAAAGATGTTATATATGAAACCGTCATCAAACCGCGTTGGTCGATGTATTGCTTCACGCCGTCGCAAAGCTCTGCCGCCCATTTGAAGAGTTTGCCGAGAACCAACGTCACCAGCATTTGAGGCTTCGTCTAAACCGCCCGTTTCAGGAAGTTCCAGCATTCCTTCAATATCCTGCGTTTCGATGTCCTCGTTTGACGCTGAATTCCTGGTTTCTGGTTCCGAAAACAACATTGGTGCTTTCCTGACATCGTTCACACTGCGAGAGTATTGGATCCCGTTTGCACTGACCACCACAACCTTTGATCCTTCTCTTGCGATGATCTGGAATCGCTCATTAGTGAAGTTCGCATCCGTTTTACTGCGTTTTTGTTGTGCTAGGAGTACCGTGTCTCCGACCTTAATGTCGGATTCCCTAGCTTTTCGAGATTCGTCAGCATCCTTTTTGCTTCTCAGTTTGGAATCATCATCACGTTCGCGAACATCTAGCCGATCAAGCCCTGTGTCAGATGGGTTCCACAAACTAGTAAAAGTTCCCCTATATCTCCATCCGACCATCAATTCGAAAGGAGTTATGCCCAATCTAGAATGTGGAATTAACGTGTTTCGATTGTGTACGTACCTTTCCAGGGCATGGCGCCAGTTAGATCCTTCCAGCTTCGAAGCAGCCAACGCTTTTGTGATGCCGGGATTTTGCCTTTCCACGGCGCCATTCGTTTGAGGGCACAACGGAATCGCTTTACGTATTTTGACACCTTTATCCTCCCAGTATTTCGTAAAATTAGCGCTTTGGAAGGGGGGTCCATTGTCGCTTTGAATGATCAATGGTAGACCCCATTGCAGGAAGATTCTGTTAAGAGCAGCATTCGTTCTGTCGGCATCCGTTTGCTTCATTTCGACGACATTCAGGTACCTTGAGTACGTATCTATGACCACTAAAAACTCCCCTGTGCCGAATCCTGGGACTTTCAAAAAATCTATTTGAAGTATCTCCCAGGGACCCTCAGGAAGAACCCTGCTAGACAGAGGAACAGGAGGATTTTTCCTAGACAGCTGCATACATACCTCGCAATCCTTGACAAACGTTTCTGCAGCGGTTGACATACCTGGCCACCAGAAAAATTGTCTCAAAATTTTCTTCATTGCAACCACTCCCACGTGTCCACCGTGTGCTGACTGTAGTGCCGTATTTCGAAGAATCTCAGGCAAAACTGCGCGATCATCCTTAAAAAGAAGGTATCCTAGGAACCGGAGGCTCTTTCGCTGGGCTTCGTACTTTCGCAGATCTTGTGGCCAAACATTACTTAGCAAAGCAGTTCGCACGTTCCGTAACTCCACATCTTCTTCCGTTCGTCTCTCAATTTCTCCCCAGGTGATATTCATGTGCCCTACGTCGAGTGCATACAAAAAGTTGTTCTCGTCGTCTTCTTCGACCGGAATAGGATCCTGTGTCTGATCGGTGAGACTTGACAAGGCATCCGCCACATTCATGTTCCCTGGTATCCTTGCGATGGTGAAGTCAAACGATTGTAGACGGAGTGCCCAAGCATCGGCTCTTGACAATGCTCGTCTGCCTAAGCGATGCGTACCGTTGAAAATAAATTGGTTCGCTTCTGCATCCGTTCTGACGACAAAAGATCTACTTAGAAGATACGTTGAGAAGCGCTCTACTCCCCAGACTACCGCAAGCGCTTCTTTGTGGGATTGAGGATACCTCTTCTCGGTTGAAGTCAGCGATTTTGAAGCGCACGATATGACGCGTGCTGACTGGTCCTTGTCATATTGTATCAAGACCGCCCCTAATCCGACTGGAGATGCATCGACGTAGAGCTCAATTGGATCCGTCTGGCTGTAATATCCAAGAGTCTTGATGGTTTCGAGTGCTCCACTTTTCAAAAATTGAAATTCACGCTCCTCTTTATCGGTCCAGTAGAACTTATCGCCGTTTGCCAAAGCTCTCAGGTGCTGGGTAAGGTCTGCTCGATTTGGAATAAACCGGTCCACAAACGTAATGAGACCCAGGAAACTTTTCACCTCAGAACACGTTTCTGGTTGCCTGCAGTTTCCTATTGCACTCAATTTTTCTTCCTCTATTTTCCAGCCATCTGGAGTCAGAGTGAAACCTAGAAATGTTACTATCTGGCTCCCAAATATGCATTTCGATTCGTTCAGTTTGACGTTGTGATTACGAAGCCTGTCCAATACTGCTGCCAAATTCTCATCATGTTCTTCCTTCGTCCTTCCAAAAACAAGTACGTCGTCTTGGTAATTCTTTACGCCTTTACAACCACCTAGTATTTTCCGCTGCATTGTTTCCTGGAATATGTCCGGCGCATTGCATAGTCCAAATGGAAGCCGAACGAACCGGAACATTCCGAACTCGGTACAAAAATTCGTCAGGTGACGAGATTCTTGATCCAACTCGATGTGGAAAAATGCGTTGCTCAAATCAATTGTTGAAAACCACTTTGCGCCATGGAGTTCCGCCAGAATCCCTTCCAATGTCGGCATTGCAAAAGGAGTCCTGTAGACATATCGGTTCGGTCCTCTGAGGTCTATCACCAATCTGATATCGCTCTTCCCCTTTGGTACAACCAGCATAGAGGAGCAGAAGGACGCATCCATTTCGTCGGTCACTCGTTCAATTATATCCGACATTTCCAGCTTCCGCAGTCGTTCTTCAACAAGTGGCTTAACGGCCTGAGGAATGTTCATAAAGACATTACGACAGGGAGGCTCTGTCTTATTATACTCGATACGGACAGGTGGGACATTGAATTTCGGGAACTTCTCATTCAAGTCAATGACAGCAATCTCTCCGCGTAAGCGTGGCGGTTCGGAAACCGATGCAGTGTTCAGTGGAACCTTTATGCCTAGCATTAGGACACTGTACCTCGCAGCTGTGATTCTGCCCAGTAGTGCTTGACGTTCCTGTACCACGTAAAATTTTTCCAGAAGTGTCGGCCGATCATCGGATATAAACAGATAAGCTTCAAACGTAGCCGCAACCTCGATCGTATGGTTCGATGCGTATCCTTTGAGTGAACGATCTGACTCTTGTTTTACGTTTAAAACTTCTCTGCTGTAAGTTCCGTTCGACATCAAAGCCTTGAACATGTCCTCTGTAAAGGTATTCACTTGCGCTCCTGAGTCGATCAGAAAGCGACAAGGCATCCCCGCTACTGTGGCCTCAATAAAACCGTCGTCGAATTCAGATGTAATCGAAGCAACCGTAGAAGTAATGGGAGTCAGTTGTGTCATCTGCCAATGCAATAAGATTAAGTAGTCATTAATATTATTTTTTTTTTTGCAGGTTTATATTCTTGAATGAAAAATCCTCTAATTCAACTAGGAGAACCATAACGCTGAAGAAAAAGCTTATAATAAAAAGTAACAGTTGCCTGATTGGATATTTATAATCATCACCCCATGGCAACAAAAAACATGATACTGGTTTCTATTATTTCACCACCAGTAATATCGTTCAAAAAGTGTAATAACGAAATAAAAACCGAAGAAATAGGTGTTTCAGTTGAATCCAATGATTGAAAATCGAAACGGGCAGTGTTTGGATGAATTACCATAAATTCACTCTTGGCGACTAGCGGAAAAATGATCGGAATCACTTACTTCTGTCTTGTCATCCTCACGTTTCTCGATGACCGCGATCGTCTTCCGAGTAGATCCCTCATCCGGTTCCCGGACCGGCGACGAATTCTTCGGGATATCCGATGAAACCAAAGGACATGCCACCTGAATGTGACCAACTCGTCCGCAGTTTCTGCAATCTTTGGTTATAGCATGACACCTCGCGGGGATATGGTATACGCTTGTGCACCTCCAACACCTGTTTCTCTGTGGCGTGGGGACATTTCGTTGTGGGTTGAACCCTGATCTCATTCCGGGTCGTGAAAAGCCTTGGTATGACGGATGTCTTGATGCTGCTGGATTTCCTCGATAACCACGCTGACTGATCCCTCTTACTTGATACCTCTGACCACCCCCTGGTCGTACCGGAAAATCAGCTGAGACCGGAGCAACGACTGCTTCAGGTTTCGTGGCGTGCTTCTGGGAGAAGAATTTTTCGTTCAGTCGGATCGCCTCGATTTCTCGTACTTTGTCCACCAGGTCCGAAAAGGTTCCATTCCTGCTTAGTAGTTTCAGGGCCATCGTGCGCACCTCCCTACTCTGAGCGTGTTCAGCAATTGTGCCAACGATTTCCTCGAACTCCTTTTCCTTTCCATAGTCACAAAGTCGAGCGGCAGACCCGACTCGTGTTACGAATGCCAAATCCGATTCATCCATCTTCTGCTCCATTAAGGCAAGTCGACGTCGTTGAAGCATTATATCCGAACCTAATTAATATAAAACATGACACAAACTGGGTATAAAGCTAATACACGATACTTTTACCTGATCCGAAATATGCTTTGAGTCGGTACAGAGCATGAGTGAACGGGAATAGATCTGCATCCGGTGCGTCTGCATCCGCCTTAGCGTTACGATAGATATCCAATAGCCGTGGTCCCGCTTTCACTTTGAATATTGTGAATTTGGTAACCTCCTCCGTAATTCCCGCTAATGCCATCGAGTCAACCAGAAGATCACGCCATTGTTCGAAAGTATGACGATTAATGTCTTCACTTTCGATTGCCGGCCTACATTCCGGCACGTTAACCGATGAAACTGATAGTTGGTTAATAGACGCCATAAACTTTGTCTCCTCAAAGCTCGTCGTAGCTTTTGACCGTTGGGTACTGGACGGTACGTTTCCTTCAAACTCAATTGAACTTTGACAGCCTGTATCCGATGGTTGTACTACACTGCTGGTTCCGGCAGCTGGTTCCTGTTCATCTAGCATTTTGCTCATCTCGTCTACCAACAGTGAGTTTCGAGCTCTTTCTTCCTCCAGGTCCTTTTCCAACTTTTCAAACCGCTTCCGTTCCATGAATCCAGTGGGCAACGTCTGGCGCTTAGTTTTCAACACTTTTTGATGACGAGCAGTCACAGATTTCCAGCGCTTTGCAGAACTCGTGTTCTGATCTTTGGATGTCGCCTTTTTCTTCCGCTTCGGCTTGGACGTAGCCCTAAAATTTCAAAATTTGAAATCCTTTAATCGCTTGTCTGGTATTTTCTAAACATTTATGAAATAAAAGTTTTCTCGAATATCAATTTCTATGTGTTTTTTGAACAGCCTGCATTTTGTTTTTAATAAGCCGCATTCAGCCTACCCATGTAAAGTTTCAGATGAGCCTACTGAAGCTATGAATTAAAATGCCTACTGAGACTGGTCAGCTTTCATTTTGCTTGTTCTGAAGTTTCGTACTATCACCACAGTGGTAAACTGATTCTGTGACCATCTTGAAAATTGAAAAAAAATGCCCAGCCTACTCACCAATGTTCAGTCGGTGAGCCTACTGGCATTGCGTATTGCTTTGATAACGTTGCGCTTAATTTCATTTCGTTCCAGCCTACATTTCAATCTGAATTGAAATGCCTACTGAGACTGTTCAGCTTTCATTTTGCTTGTTCTGAAGACAGATTCTGTGGCCATCTTGAAAATTAAAATGCTCAGCCTACTCACCAATGTTCAGTCGGTGAGCCTACTGGCATTGCATATTTCGTTGACAACGTTGCATTTAATTTGATTTCGTTCCAGCCTACATTTCAATCTGAATTGAAATGCCTACTGAAACTGCTGAATTTCCATTTTGCTTGCTATGAAATTTAATAACCACGTGAAAACTTTACCAATTTTGTGGCCATCTTGAAAACAACTTAATTTATACAGCACGAGAATCCAGAATTTTGCTAGAATACCTACCCTGCGGGAGCGATAGCTGCGCCATTGTAGTATCCGAAATTGGTTTCTTCCTCCGATTCCGACATTTTTGTTCTCCCAAAATGAAAAATCCCGAAAAAGACTTCCGACCGTTAAAAATCCCGAAAAAGACTTCCGACCGTTCGCCTCGAAATTAGACACAAGAATGATGACTCGACGCGATCTCGAGAAACTGTTCGTCGACCCTCGTTCGCTATCTTCCTTTCTCCTTATGCTTACGTATTTTTTTCTCTTTCTACCCACTCCTGTTGTACTACCGGAAATTATTTCCCATCTCTTCTACCTCTGTGCACACTGTTCATTCCATTGACCCCTTTCAAATACAATCCATTGGCCCTTTTCAAATACGAACAGGTTCAGGCCAGTTAACACAATTTCATTCACCTTTCTCACGCATATTTTTTCCAATGGGGTGAGAAACGTCATTTTCGTTCTATTTACTTACCAGTTTCTCTTTTCTTCTTCGTGTCGCGTCAAAGCAATCCGAACTAATTCTCCAGTTTGTTTTGATTCCCAAGTGCAAAAACTGTCGGATAGTGATTTTATCATTACAAATCAATTATGGTTCGTATATTTCATTTTTCATTTTATTCAGTGAAGTTCAGTAACATTATTTATTTATCGCATACTCTACACGCAGTACTGCCCCACAGGAAAATAACGAGCCAACATCTTTGATTCCCACTTTCAGCCGCCTCGTTGAACACAGCAAAAGCGCAAAGTTTGTAAACAAACATAATTCCAGGAGCAATAATTAAAAACGGCGAAACATTTTTCACAACAGAAATTCTTTTCACCTTTTAAAACAGTTAGTAAAGGCAAAACATGATTTTTAATTTCACAATTATTTATTTCAAAATGAAGTCGTAATAATACCAGCTCGTCTCTTCACTGGGAGAAAGTTTCCATAAAATTTAGAATTGTTATTGATATGATTCAGCCACAGTCAATTCTGGAGCTCGATTTGATTAGGTCCTAAGTGACAAAATTATAGATCTAGGTTTTGATTGAATCATAAACCTTTTAAGTTACTCTATGTTTCGTTCAAAGCACTGCTCTTAATATATTTTTATACAACATATTATAACCAAAAGTTTCATTGACGTATGTACAAAATGACAAGATAGCTTAATTATGACACATACGTCCTAATAATAAGTCGTAAGGAACATTTTTCGTGTAGAAAGCCGAATTTTATCTTATGATAAAATAAACAAGTGTATTTGTTCTCAACATTCGTAATTTTACGCTATTCACTGTACCACTTCGATTTCTGCTTGTATAACTGAAAAAAGTACTTACGTGTACGGTTAACCCCATATAAATCCTTTTTCAATATGGTAATCGGTGGGTCGAAAGTCCATCATCATGACCAGAACGTCGTACAAAACATCATCAGGTTCACCCCCACGAAATCGCCAGTTTTCTGCTCAATTCTCAAGAGTATTCAATAATAAACTATTCCTCACACATAAAAAAAGCACAAAATCACACCCGCACTTAATTTTCTTCAACACATTCACATTTTTGCCTAAAAATTCAACCGTAATCAAGTTGTCGAAAGTACCATCACAACACGCAAAGGGTCGAATCAATAGAGGTAATAAACTATAGAGGGAGAATGTCGCTGGCGTCGCCGCCGCAACATCTCTTGCTGGCGAAGATAGGGAGGGATATAAGTGTCAAAGCGAAAAAGTATGCAGTTTGACAGATAGATACCCGGGATGTTTGCGAACAAGAACAAAGGGAACAGCAGCGACAATAGAGTTAATAAACTATAGAGGACGAATGTCGCTGCTGTTCCCTTTGTTCTTGTTCGCAAACATCCCGGGTATCTATCTGTCAAACTGCATACTTTTTCGCTTTGACACTTATATCCCTCCCTATCTTCGCCAGCAAGAGATGTTGCGGCGGCGACGCCAGCGACATTCTCCCTCTATAGTTTATTACCTCTATTGCAGCGACATTCGTCCTCTATAGTTTATTAACTCTATTGTCGAATCATCCTGACGAAAGTAAATACGAATCGATAGAGAGTCTGATTGGAATATAACCCCAAAGACGGAAGCCACCTGTCAAACTTCAAAGGGTCGAATCAGCTAGGTCGAAAGTACATGTCAAGTCGAAAAAAGGTCGGAAGTGGCATTGGTTCAACTGGTCGAAAAATACATCTCATCGAACAAAAAGACCTAAATTAATAAATCTCATCGTTGGCGCATTATTTTTGCATAAAATTTAGTCTGTTCTGCAAATATTATTCATGCTCGATTCAAAGTGCATCGAGGGATTTTCATTAGATTTTTTGCAGCTGCATTGCTAAATGGGATTTCATTTTGTTTTTCAAACCTTCACCAGCCATTTTCTCAGTTTGTCACACATGTTACATTCGACCTAATCAAATCGAGCTCCAGAATTATCGTTCCTGGATTTTGATGCTAACCTCAAAAACATGGCCGCTTGACAAGAGGCTGGATTGCAGTGCAGGGTCACGTCGGATCGAGTTGAGATCTAAGGTGCACTTATTCCCTGTGAATGGAGGAAGTGCACCGAAGACGTCGAGACGATCCGAGGCAAATGACCACTGCTAGTCTGCTAAACAAAAGCATTTTGCCAGCATTACATATTTAATATGTACACAGGCTAATGCCTGATGCTAATAGAAAATAAAAATTGGGAACCCCTCATGCTTGCATGCAGGATGTGAAAAGGCTTATCCCATGCAGCAAACGTGCTCACGAATCTCATCATCAGTGCTGATCATCAGCTGTCGTCACTGATGATGTTCTCTTTCGCAGACGTAGTCAGAACGCGCGTAATCAACGTAAACAAAAACGGCGTAATCCTTCTGTAACCGCGCTCCTGTTTAGTTTTTCGTGAAAAATCTTGTAAAAATGAAACAGATTTTCTAGATTTTCGTGTTTAGTAAATAAAAGAATAGTTCATTTGATTAAATATGTCGTGCAGTGCCGAAGAAATTGCTGAAAAGCGGAGGATCGCCATTGAAAGGCTAAAGGCTCGGAAGAGTGCTCTGAACAATAATAATAACAGTAACCCAGGTCCTGGGATCTCGAGTGCTGGATCGTTACCAGCAGCCACCACAACAATTTCTAAACCTTGTGTGCCTGCTGTTCATGTACAACAGCATGTGATGCAATCACATAAACAGCCCTGGCCCAGTGGGCTGCACACTTCGAGTTCCTTTTATGGAAACGCCGGAAACAATTCCACCAACTTCAAGCAAAGCGTACCGAACGGGACGACTAATGCAGCCGGTGGCGGTAAAATGAAATCCGTTTTCAACAATGCTCGTCCTCAAATGCAACCGTACGTTAAAAATGCCCCGCCCGCGATGGCCACCGGTGGGACACCGGGCAAGATAGCACCCGTTTTCGGTCGGACGGTTGCGTGTTCCTGTGCGATGGTATCGGAATCGAGATTCATCGTTCAACCGTCCGGGTTCAACGAAAAGCTGATCGAGGTGTTCAAGAGCATTCCGTCCAAGCAGTACGGTGAGTGTTTGAGGAGTTGTAGGGTGAAGTTGGTGAGGCTTACTCTTACAGTAGGTATATGTGCTCTGGCCCTCCATCCAATGAAACCTCAATTTTTAACTACAATTACCAAAGCTATAACTTTTTTACAAGCTTATGATATCTCTGCGGACTTTGACATTGTCTTTCAGTATATTAATCTAGGCTATACTACCACATTATTGGTTACATGGTTTTTTGACGAATTTGAGCCCCTCACATCCCATACAAATTTCAAAAATCAGTATGCAATTACACAATCTCACCTCAATGTAATAAAATGTTTGTGTTGAGACTCATTTGGATACATCATTTCAGATCCCATCACTAAACTGTGGACCTTCGCATTCAAAGATTACGCCATGGTCCAAGAGCGAGTCACAGCCCTCAATCCGCACGTTTCCATAGGCCCCATTCCTAAATTCATCCTTCGGTTGTTCGATGGAGGTCCTCGCCCGAAGATATCCCGCGCCTGTCTCAACGGCATCGAGCCATCGCTGGTTAGTACGTTGTTAGACTTTCAGAAGGATGGCGTCTGCTTTGCCATAGATAAGGGCGGCCGAGCGCTGATAGCGGACGAAATGGGCCTGGGAAAGACTTACCAAGCGCTTGCCGTGGCCGATTTTTACAAGGAAAATTGGCCTCTGTTGATATGCACGACCGCGTCCACGAGGGACGCCTGGGCTGCAAAGATTCGCCAGTTATTTCGGTATGTACCGGTGCAGAGTATAGTGACGCTCCAAGGAAGCCAAGACCCGATTGAGCGGGCAAGGATTTTAATTTCGAGTTATAGTTTGATGGAGAGGTGTGCGGATAAGCTACTGGATCGAGGATTCGGATTTATCATCATGGATGAATCGCATACACTAAAGAATTTCAAAGCCAAATGTACCGCAGTGGCGCATGAGTTGGCCAAGAAAGCCAAACGTGTGATCCTGCTGTCCGGAACACCTGCCCTATCACGGCCGGTTGAGTTATATAGTCAGCTGCAGATGTTGGATAGGAACTTTTTCAACTTCAAAGAGTACAGCACCAGATACTGCGCCGGGAAGCAGTCGAAATTCGGTTGGGATGCCAACGGTCAGTCCAACCTGGAGGAGTTGAACCTGTTGCTGGCGGCTAGGTTCATGATCCGGCGCACGAAGCTGGACGTGATGAGTGAGCTGGCGGAGAAAAATCGAGAAACTGTGATACTGGATGGATCGTTGCTGAGCAAGAACGTGGAAGCAGAGGAGAATCTGAGCAGCTACGCGGCGGACTATTCGATGAGTAAAGGTCGCGAACGGGAGGAAATCCTGATTCAGTACTATAGTGCGACAGCTGAGGCAAAGGCACCGGCTGTGTGGTAAGCTGGGCTTTGGGAGTTGAATGAATACAAACGGAGTTTAACAATCATTTCTTTACTTTCAGCGGCTACCTGAAGCAAGTACTGAAAGAGAAGCAAAAGTTTATTATTTTTGCGCATCACATCAAAATGCTGGATGCGATTTCGAAGTACCTGAGCAAGCACAAGGTGGATCATATTCGGATAGATGGAACAACGCGCTCGGATCTTAGATCGGTGAGTATTGGTCGAATCGCTATAATAGTTGCTTTTCTGACACTGTGTATAAACACTGGTTACCAGTGGTTAGCACAACAGTTCTAATATTTTTGGGTGAAATTTGGTTTTGAATAATCGAATGGTCTTGAAAGATTTGTTGAAACTATGAAGAAAGGATTTGTTCACTTCTTTAAGGAGCTTCAAACTTTGAGGGTGATCGAACTTTTTTTTATTGCATAATACATACACTACCCGTCATAAGTACGGACTCATAAAAAGTATTGCAACAATATTGCATCACCCTGACTCACCTGTATATCTTCAAAACCTGAGGATTTACAAAGATGCTGTCTTCAGCAAAGTTATTCAGAAGCCCAAAAGCAACAACTTTTCTGGAAGTGGCATTTTTGTAGGTGTTCTAGTTTTAGAAATATTGAGGTGAGTCAGGGTGATGCAATATTGTTGCAATACTTTTTGTGAGTCCGTACTTCCCTGGCCAAGTTCGCAGGGTTTGACGGTATTAAAGTGAAGGTTATTGCAATCTAGTATTCTTTAGTGAATCATATCACCTTTTTAACACTTTAATGCGCCTCCAACGGTTCATCACGAACCGGCTGCTGCAGATGGAGTATGGCTGATCATATGTTTTGGCATATTCATCAGACATGCTCGATAAACACGGAGGGACCGCCGGGGCTCAATAGATTCTATACCCAAGCAATAGTTCCAAGTCGGTTGGATTTGAGAAGGTTTTGAAGATCGTTACAAACCCTAGTAGAAATATTATAGGTTTTGTGACAGGTTTTGAAACCTTTTTACAGGTTTTGAAACTTTTTTATTTCCAGTAGACTTGAAAATGCTGTTTGGGCTTTCTTTCCCACATTTTTTGGTTGATTTTGATTACCTACTAAATTTACTATAATTTGAGTAATATTCAATAATTAAATATATTTTAATTATTGAATATTACTCAAATTATAGTAAATTTAGTAGGTAAAAATATATTTGGTGGGGGCTGGCTCACCAACACTTCCGGTCCGCTTTAGTGCTTTATGCATCATTGTGGCCAGGTGTTGTTCTAGTTTTTCCAACTGTATTGTAAAGCATGAGCGGTGATCCTTGGCATTCTTGTGTAAATTGGGGTACTTGGAATGTTGATCGATCACCGATTATTGCTGGCAGATGCAGTGGAAAGTTTGTCTTAATACGTATCAATCGTCTCTGACAAACGAGAAAAACTGACCTCACTGATTACTTGTCTCTGAGCCAAATTTGGTATAGAGTCTTCAGTCTCCGATTAATCGCTTCATGTTTGATGGAGGCTCTTAATCCAATGGGTTACATAGCCGCTATCCGAATGAAGAGAGTAATGTTCCGTGTAATATATCACAAATCAAAAGAGGTGCGGTACATTACGTAAAGCGGATATACTGAATTGGGTACCAGACCAAGTCCCTGCTGGGTGGCACGAAATAGGTGAGCCATAGACAATAGAATCGTCAATGTCGTAGGGCATAGTATGTGACTATTGTCGAAACAACGCTATTTTTGGTCATTATCCAACCAAAATCATAAGCGGCGTCCACTTACACTAAGCGCATAACTATGTTAGGGTCAAGATTAGGGTGAAATCATTGGTAAAATGGGCTTCGTGGCCGTGCGGTTAGCGGCGTCAGTCGTTTAGGCGTATTGTGAGTGCCACGGAGTGAGGGTTCGATTCCCGCTTCAGTCGGAGGAAACTTTTCGTCAAACGAAAAATCCTTCACTGGTCCACTGGGTGTTCCGTGTTGTCCGTTGCCTAATGTTAGTGATTGTTCAGTCTGTGCAACCTCTGGTTGAAGACGGTGTAGTGTCTTTTCTTTTTGCCTTTCTCGTACACCAAGTGTACCGAAAGGCTATATGTTCACTCCAAAAACGAAAATTTGATAGAGCCCCCGGAGGGGTCAAGTGTTATATACCAATCGACTCAGCTCGACGAGTTGAGATGATGTCTGTGTGTATGTATGTGTGTGTGTGTGTGTGTATGTATGTGTGTATGTGTGTATGTGTACAAAAAAGGTCACCTCATTTTTAGATAGTAAACATCAACCGATTTTAACGACCGACAGTTCATTCGACGCGGAATCTGGTCCCATTGTTTCCTATTGAAAATGGTTCGGATCGGTCCAGCCGTTCCGGAGTTATGGCCATTTAGGTGTTCCGGATCGGTACCCCAGGAAGGGGCCAGATATGAAAACGCAACAAACCCATGCATGCGACCCATCAAACCACGGCATTTTCGATTATCTGATGAACGGGAAGTAGGAAAATAATCTCAGACTTTTTCTGAACCGGTAGTGTTCCGGAACCGGTTCCGGGTGTCCTGCCGGATGTGGCCAAATGTAAAAGTGAACATAACCCATGCATGCGACACATCAAAGAGCGGCTTTTTCGATAACCAGTTGAATGGTGAGCAGGAAAGTAGTTTCAGACCATATTTGAACCGGTAGTGTTCCGGAACCGGTTCCGGGTGTCCTGCCGGAAGTGGCCAATAAAAAAAATTGAACCAAACCCATGCATGCGACGCATCAAAGATTTTTCGATAACCAGATGAACGGTAAGCAGGAAAATAGTTTCATACTGTATCTGAACCGGTTGTGTTCCGAAACCGGTTCCAGGTATCCCGCCGGAAGTGGCCAATTAAAACAGTGAACCAAACCCATGCATGCGACACATCAAAGAGTGGCTTTTTCTATAACCAGAATAATGGTTAGCAGGAAAATAGTTTCATACCGTATTTGAACCGGTTGTGTTCCGGAACCGGTTCCAGGTGTCCCGCCGGAAGTGGCCAGTTAAAAAAGTGCCATGCAAACCCATGCACATGAAACATCAAATCATCAAAAATGTTGGATAACCAGATAAACGGGCAGCAAGAAAATAGTCTTTGACCACACCCAAGATTACCAGCAGTGTTGTAGAATCAGGATTGGATGCATCGCTGAAATTACGAAGGTGAACAAAATCAATGCAAGCGATAAATATACGTAAAAAAAAAAACCTAAATAAAAATTAAAGCGGTTTTGTCAAATCACACCATTTTAGATTCCTGAGACGTAATTATACAGTAGGATGAATCAACGTTGTATGGAAAAAATTAAATTTTATAGCATCAATCCCCTTTTGTGGTTGAAATTACTACGCACAATTTTGATGCAAATGGTTAAGCCCTCGCGCTCTGTAACACGGTTGAAATTTA
The DNA here is from genome assembly GCF_035046485.1 of Aedes albopictus. Taxonomy (NCBI): domain Eukaryota; kingdom Metazoa; phylum Arthropoda; class Insecta; order Diptera; family Culicidae; genus Aedes; species Aedes albopictus. The sequence continues at coordinate 75,750,585 of NC_085137.1, read as the reverse complement.
AATGGGTTTTATTATAAGAAATTTCACTAGCTTGAACTTTTTTCGTCAAATTTTACATAAATCGTATAATCAATGATAATAAAATAAAGGCTAAAGTGTGCAGAAAAAAAATTGCCGAAACATCTTGATAATGATCGGGATCCAGTGCTAGTGAAGTTTGTCAAGCAGTCAACTGAGAGGTTTGATATTTTTCAGCTCTGCTTATACGTTTAACATAATTCGTAACTTCGGAATATGAGCCATCAATAAGTTTCCACATTCGATTATGGCTTTGATGTTGTTCGCCCTTTTCAAAATAAGTTCTAAATTGCTAAATGTCATTTTCCAAAAATAAATAAAAACAGATTTGAGTGTAGTTCGCAAACGACCAGACGCGTTTTTTGTTGCTCGAATAAATCAAAGGAATTACCGTCCGTAATCCCGTTTTAATCGTACATTTTGGTCCTATCGGCCGGATTGGACAGTGCTTGGAATGGAAAGCCGTCTTTCCTACCGTCGTTTTTCGTAATTCGTGGTTATTTTCATCGTTTCCCGTGCGTAATTTCAACACCGAGTTGAGGTTATGGTCTAACGTTTCGAGTATGTCTGCCGCCGGACGTACACCACATTCGCCGTCGCGAAGCCAGGCGCCGCCGCCAAAACATCAATTCACCGTCGCCCAAACCCCGCCACCACCGCCGCCTCGTACTTGGGAAAAACATCCGCCGAGGGATGAGATCAATACTCCAAAAGCTGTGTTCGGTGCTAGCTCTGTTTATCCTATGCGGCATATGAAAAGTCGAGGATTGATCCTGTCCAGCATGCAACGAATATATACCTACGTGGACCGCTTCAACCCAGAAACAACTTCCACGTCGGAGCTGGAGATTAGATTGGAAACCCTGCAGAGCATCTACAGCAAATTCAATGCCGTTCAGGATTCCATCATCGCCCAAGCCGAAACAGAAGAAGAATTGCAAGATGTCGAGGAGAAAGCTGAGCAGTTTGAAAGTATGCTGTTTACAACGAAAGCAAGAATTGTCGATTTTCTTCGCAGGACTGAGGATAGTCAATCGTTGCCTGATGCCCCGTCGGCGGTAGCTGATCAAAATGTGTTCAAACTTCCACCTATCCAGTTGCCAGTATTCGACGGAGATGTGATGCAGTGGCTCCCATTCAGTGACTCGTTCACGGCTATGATACATGACAACCGTGGGCTTTCGGAAATCCAAAAGTTCCATTATTTGAAATCGTCACTGAGAGGACCGGCATTGGAGATAGTCAATACGCTGGAGACTACATCCGGCAACTACAACATTGCGTGGGACTTACTGCGGAATCGGTATCAAAATAAGAGAGTTCTAATGGAGAAATACGTCAGAGGTCTATTCAACCTACCGATTCTCTCGAAGGAATCCGGCAAGGATCTACGTAAGCTTCATACGGACCTGAACAAACATGTGGCTGTCATCAACCAACTTGGCATTCCTACGCAGGCTTGGGACAAAATTATCGTCATTCTGATATCCCAAAAATTGGACCCTTTCACGTACAAAGAGTGGGAAAATGACACAAATCCGACAGAACTGCCGTCACTAAATAACTTTAACAGTTTTTTGGAGAGGCGCTGTCAAACACTAGAAGCTCGTGAGGTCAACCGACTGAGTCAGCTCAGCATCAGCACGGGAATGAAGCCAGCCATCCGAGCAACACCACGGCCAATGTTAGCTCATCCCAGCACACAGGCACCTTGCCTGCTAGAATGCTCAACGCCGCATCCATTATTCATGTGCCCGAAGTTCACGGAAAAGCATCCATCAGAACGTATCGATACGTTGCGAATCCTCGGCTTGTGCTTCAACTGTATGAGATCAAACCACATGGCTAATGTTTGTCAAGCTCGTTGCTGCCAAAAATGTGGTGCTAAACATAACACCATGCTACACATTGAACATCAAGATGATACCGTTGCTTTGAACTCTTGTGGATCGCCATCGGTTCCACCAACTCAAATCCTCCTAGCAACAGCGGTAGTTTTGATTGCTGATCGCCAAGGAGATTATATTCCGTGCCGTGCTATGCTTGATTCCGGATCCCAAACCAGTTTTATTAGCAGTAATCTGGTCCGCACACTTCGACTGCAGTCAAACGGCAAGCGATTGGCCATTCGCGGTATCGGAGGCACAAGTTGTAAGACTACGATGAGTGTCCAAGGTACAGTCAAGTCTAGGTTCACCGATTTCACCGTGCAACTGGAGTTTGTGGTCATCGACGAAATAACCGGAATCATACCAGCGAGAAAATACAATCCTTCCGACTTGGACTTACCAACGGGAATAGCAGTAGCGGATCCAAGCTTCTATAAGCCGGCCAGAATTGACGTCCTGCTTGGAGCCGAAGTATTCCATGAAATTCTTGTTGGGGAGCCAATCGTTCGTCGTAACCTACCTGCGCTGCAAAACACTCAGTTTGGCTTCGTCGTGTCAGGAAAAATGAACAACTCACCGCCACAACGTAGCGGTCCACTCTGCCATCTACAAACACAGCGGGAAATCTATGAGGACGCTAACGTGGAAATGTTATGGAGCCTCGAAGAACATGACAGTGCTGCATCAAAGAATGAAGAAGAGTTGGAGTGCGAATCACATTTCGTGAAAAATACCGTTCGTGCCAGTGATGGGCGTTTTATGGTGCAGCTTCCGTTTAAAGAAAATCCGAATGTTTTGGGAGATTCAAAATGCTACGCCATGAGTATGTTTTTGAAGCTGGAGGCTAGACTAAGCCGGGATCAATTGCTGCGTTCGATGTACATTGATTTTATGCGTGAGTATCAAACTTTGGGACACATGCAAGAAATTCCCGAAAACTGCCTTCCAGCTACATCCTATTTTATCCCACATCATGCCGTGTTGAAAATGTCGAGTTCTTCAACTAAATTGCGTGTTGTCTTCAACGCCTCGGCCAAAACTACTACCGGCAAGTCTTTGAATGATATCCTTCTGATCGGCCCCAACGTTCAAAACGATATCCAATCGATTTTGATTAGATTCACAATGCATCGATACGTTTTTGTTGCCGACATTAAAAAAATGTATCGGCAAATCCTCGTCGACCATAACTCTGCCAATCTGCAAATCGTTTTGTGGCGAGAATCTCCCATGGATGAACTGAAGTACTACAGATTACAAACCGTCACCTATGGAACTGCGTCTGCGTCGTTTCTGGCCACCAGGTGTTTGAGGGAATTAGCTGACGGTCAAGAGGTAGAGTTTCCGCTGGCCAGAGAAATCATTATTCATGACACCTACGTAGACGATGTGGTAACTGGAGCTAACTCGGAGGAATTGTTGATTCGCAAAAGGGATGAAATAGTAAAGACCTTGGATGCAGCCAAGTTTGAGTTGCATAAGTGGTCATCCAACTCGAATGAAGTATTAAGCGGAATTGACGAAGCAGACAGGGAACCACCAAATGAGCGGCGCGCTGTGAAGACCCTTGGTATATACTGGGACCCTGAAAGTGATTCGATTCTGTACAACATATGCATCGACAAGTTTATCAACGAATCGATAACAAAACGCCACATGCTTCAGTGTATTGCAACCGTGTATGATCCTCTAGGATTCATATCTCCTATATTAACGTCTGCTAAGCGTTTTCTGCAACGTGTTTGGACCGATGGTTATGAGTGGGACGAAACTGTATCGTCGGATTTAGCAGCACCTTGGGTTGCATTCGTGTCGGAGCTCTCTTCAGTCAATGCGCTGCAGATTCCTCGTCACATCATACTGGATTCTCCATGCAACATCCAATTGCACGGATTTTGTGATGCATCCGGTATCGCATATGGCGCGGTACTATACGTAAGAAGTGAAGACATGCATGGAGGAATCCGTGTACAAATACTCCATGCTCGTTCGAGAATCGCACCTACAGGAAAGAAGGGAACGAATTTGAAAAAAAGAACGTCCGTTGAACTTGAATTGTGTGGGGCAGCTCTACTAGCCGAAATGACTGTGAAGGTCGTGCAAGCCTTGGAGATAGTGTTTGACTCTGTTTCATTGTGGACTGATTCGGCTATCAATCTAGCTCGCATTTGTAGTGATGATAATCGTTGGAACGTTTTTGTTTCCAATCGTGTAAGCAAGATTCAAAACACTACATCAGTAGCATCGTGGAAACACATAAGTGGAACAGAAAATCCAGCTGACGTGCTATCCAGAGGTTGTCAACCACATCAGTTGCAGTCAAACCAGTTATGGTGGAATGGTCCACCCTGGCTGGCAGAGCCATTGGACCAATGGCCGAGACAGTACCAGATAACAGCCAGCATCGTATCATCCAACGAAAAGGTGTGTACACTCACAGCTGTTGATGAGCCTTCGGAATTGTTCGGAAGATTTTCCAGCCTGCCCCGTTTAGTGTCCGTGGTTGGTTGGTGTCTTCGCTTCGTGAACGCAGCTAGAAAGCGGTTGGTATCCAAACAGTCGTCACTGTCGGTTGCAGAAATGGATAGTGCTCTTGCAACTCTCGTTAAATTGTGTCAAACTGAAGCCTTTGGAACGGAATTAAGGCTACTGAGATCTGGAAAATGTGTACCTGCTGGAAGCCGTTTGTCATCGCTAAACCCTACGTTAAGTGATGGATTGATTGTAGTTGGAGGTAGGTTGAACAACGCTTCCTTGAGTCAGTTCCAAAAACACCCAATCATCCTACCACAACACCACCAACTTACAAGGATGATTGTCATGAACGAGCACATGAAAGGTCATCTACCCGAAAAGGCTTTGCTGTATGCAGTTCGTCGGAAATATTGGCCAGTTTGTGGACAACGTGTAGTGCATAATGTTGTACGTAGCTGCTTGCCGTGCTTCAAGGCCAATCCACGAGGAATTCAGCAGCTTATGGGAAGCATGCCATCCGTTCGGGTAACGCCGGCTCGAGCCTTTCTCAACACGGGAGTCGATTTTTGCGGTCCAATAAAATTGAAGAACCCTCTTCAACGCAAGCACAACATAACGAAGGCATGGATTTGCGTGTTTGTCTGCATGAGTGTAAAGGCGGTGCATCTAGAAATTGTGACCAGTTTGTCTACAGACGGGTTCTTGATGGCCTTGGATCGATTTCTGAGTCGTCGTGGGAATTGCCAAAACATATATTGTGACAATGGCACTAATTTCGTTGGGGCCAAAAATGAGATGGAGCAGCTGCACAACAACCTGGCTGACGACGTGGACTCCATCAAACGTCGTTTGAATGAATATAGAGTGCAATGGCACTTTATTCCCCCACGTGCCCCAAGTTTTGGGGGCATTTGGGAAGCATGTGTCAAACAGGTTAAGCTGTATATTCAGAGATCCATGGGAGATACGGCGTATACCTATGAAGGCTATAGCACTCTGCTGTGTAAAATTGAAGCTTGCCTTAATTCCAGGCCACTCACGCCCATTTCCAATGACCCGAACGATTTGCTACCTCTTACTCCTGCACACTTTATTATAGGTGAAAGCATGATCGCTCCAGCAGAACCCGATTACAGCAATATTCCAACGAACCGTCTATCGATGTATCAGGACATTAAACAACGTCAACAGGTTTTTTGGAAACGGTTCTCCAAAGAATATCTCAACACGTTGCAGCAACGGATGAAGAATCGACGTCTGACACCGAATTTGGCCGTAGGTCAGTTGGTCATTATCAAGGAGGATAATTTGCCGCCTCTGAAATGGGCTATGGGACGCATCGTCGGTCTCATTCCTGGAAGCGATGGTCTGGTGAGAGTTGCGGAAGTTCGGACCACTGGAGGAGTCATCAAGCGAAGCATTGCCAAGATTTGTCCGCTACCAACGGAACAGCAGTTAGCCAACTTGGAGGATGGACAGTAGGGCCAGCGCCGGGGGAGGATGTTCGCCCTTTTCAAAATAAGTTCTAAATTGCTAAATGTCATTTTCCAAAAATAAATAAAAACAGATTTGAGTGTAGTTCGCAAACGACCAGACGCGTTTTTTGTTGCTCGAATAAATCAAAGGAATTACCGTCCGTAATCCCGTTTTAATCGTACAGATGTAATAATGTTGCTTTTATAATGTTGCTTTTCTGAATAAGGCTGACACAAATTTCGATTTTCTCTTAAATCATTAGGGGTCCCCCTTGGAAATTTTATTCGGAATTCATCATTTTGAGGAAGGGCACAAATAAATAGGGGAGATCGGGGCATAATGGGCACCCGGGGCGAAATGGACACCCCTATTTTTGTCGAAAACGTTGACTTTTATGCTAAACTTTTAATGCATAAGGGGCTGTCCATAAACCACGTGGTCATTTTTTTGGGACTTCTCCACCCCCCCCGCGTGGTCATTAGTCCATACAAAATTTTTTTTTCGTCCATACAAAATGGTCATTGGCCGAACCCCCCCCCCCCCTCATGACCACGTGGTTTATGGACAGCCCCTAAGTATAAAGGAACAAGTCATCGTTCTATTTTTCTAAAAGTACCATTCATATGCCTCCAAAATAACCTAAATATCATTGGAATTGAAATATGTTTTCCATATGGTGAAATTCTTATAATTTCAACGCAGCAGCAAATAAGGTATTACGAGTGTTTGAGTGTGTCCACCATAAAAACAAGTGAATTGCCACCTTATCTTCATGTATACGTAGATTTAGAAATGGATAAAGTATTTTATTTGTGATTAGAATTTACTCAACATAGAAATTTTAATGTTGTAGTCGATTAGGGGCGAAATGAACACTGGCAATTACGAATGGATGTACGCGCATTGCATACTGTTAGGCGCTTAAGAGTGTTTGGAAAAAAACAATTGGGTTATTTTAGCCTTAAGTTTATTTAATTTACTTTGATGTTATGTAAACTCGTCTAAGATGGAGTATTTAATCTGTGGTGTCGATCTCCGTGGGCAAATTAATTAACTGATCGATGTAATCAAAGAAATTGCATAAAATATGCAGGGGTGTCCATTATGCCCCGATGGGTGTCCATTTTGCCCCGTACCTTCTCTGCCAGCCCTAAAAACACACGATTTACCATTCATTATTTCTTCACAATAAATACATTCTACCTGCTATAAATGATTGAAATACGCAGGAAACCAACTAAAGCCGTAAGCCAACTGATAATATGTTAAGGTTTCCTCTGTTATACAGGCCTAACGTACTCATTTGCTTAGGGTGTCCATTATGCCCCTAATCCCCCTTAACCAATGAATTTTTAAATTTTAAAGTGAAATTAGAGTCCTCTAAAAAATTCATTACCAAATCCGATGAGTTAAGCGGATTTGCTCATTGTTTGTGTATTTTTTTATCAAATACATTAATTATTTATCAACTCTACTCCCCCATTAATAAGTCAACGAGCACTGCGACAAAAGAAGAAAATAAAAATTGTTCCGTTCTAGAGTATTCTCAGAATTCAGGAACACTTTGGTTTATGGCTCTTGAGTACATATTCGACGAGAAAGGCACTATCACCACTAGGTGGATTAATCTGGGTTTTTTTTAATATAATAACACTTTTTTAGTTTGTGTAGTTAGTTGAACTAGAGTTAACTTTTTATTGAGACATTTTCTGTAGGTTTATTCTGGATTACAATACAATAGCTGCCCTTTAACTGAATTATTTTATAACAGTAAACAGCATTATTCCTTCGTGATAAAAGTTGTATTTACAAAAACATTTCAATGTGGACATAGTATTGCGAAACTATACATCTGATCAGATATTTTTCCGGTATCAAATTTGTGGTGGAAAGTCAAACACTTACAGAACATAGTTTTTCAATGTCAGACAAACATCATATGAACACAGCTACTGTCTTCTCATTTTGCCGCTTCCTATCCTCAATTGAACTTAACTGACACTAGTTAGCAATGTCTGTGGAAGATCCGGGTTTCTAATTCTGTGTAGGACTTGTTAAAACGGGATGCCTGATATGTACTGCGGACAAATGGGCTGGAAGTACTGAGCAATCACAATTACTGTCGTAGGGTATTGGTTCCCTTATTAAGCATGTGGCTCCCATTTTCATCCCACGAAAAACAAAGGATTGAAGCGCTGTTTGTTTTGTTTCTTATTTTTGTATTTTTTGTTAGAAGTGAGCACCCATGAAAACAAAAAGAACGGAGTCGATCGGTGCCGTAATCGCTTGTTTTCGAATAGGATGAAAATGGGAGCATGAGATTACTGATGGAACACATACCCTACTAATCATATTAAACGCATGCTTTTCTACTTGCATCCCGAACGTCGCCAACCGGCAAAGAGGACATGACGAAAAAAACGCGAGATGGCCCTAAAAAAACGGAAAAGGCGATGAAAATGGTCATCGATGCAACGATATGGAAACAAAATAGATGAGAAATTATCGACCAAATCATAATCTATGAACATATCGCTAATGTTCTTTATCATTATTTCTTTTTCTCGTTTCAGCAACAAAATCGAAACCTCTCTACTATCTCTTCATTTCTGCCTCTTCCCATCCTATTCCCACATCTTCTTATATCCTCTACCCCATCTATTTAATGTGTCTGACACTTGTTGGGACTGGTAACGCCAGCGCCTGCCTGTGGAAGATCCCGGTGTGCTAATTCGGTGTAGGACATGTCAACGGGGGAGGCTTAGTAGGTCCACATCTGCCTACAAGCAGATGGGCTGACAGTTGTCGGCCTGGGTGTGGACTGAGCAATTACAATTCAATAATTAAATATATTTAAATTAGTAATTTTATCAAAACAGATTTGCTTCTTTTAAAAATTACAATGATATCCAGTAATATTCTCTAAATCTAGTGAAATCAACCGAATAGTAGGAAGGAAAGTTGCAGCACTTGATAGTGCTGATAGATTCGAAGCTAACGTGTGAACAATGGATTACTTCACGAATTTATACTGGCCTGCCTGCTTCCACACATGGTTTGACTTTTGTGCGGTCACGACACCGCTCAAACGCCAAATTATTCTTGGGAGCGGACGGGCCGGCCCAAGTTCGTGCAGTGGACCATACTTTAACACTTTACTGACGTCAATGCGTTCGACGTGACATTTTGGACAAAAACTGATTGTTTCTAAGCTGAAGGATGTAACTTGTGTATAACTAGGCTGACATTTCTAGGGTACGGGGGAGAAAATGACTTGGCTTATCTAGGTATGACCAATTAGGACAAATGAACGGATTGGCTCTGTTTTAATAGTTAAGCTGTTTTCGTATCTCGTATCATTGGAAGCCCATGACATGTTCAAAACTAGTGTCTATCATTGGGGATGGCGCCAGAGCTGTAGGTGGCTACCAACACGGGTGTTATCGCAGTAACGGTTGTTGTCTTCAATTGGTATTTGACCGTTATATTTCTTGGAGATAGCATAGGCACTAGACGTGTGCGCCGAAGCTCATTTCACCGGCGGCGGCGTATAGGGTAATTTGAGGCAGCGGCGGCGTAACCGGCGTGACCAAAAAAAAGTTAATTTTTGTGTTGTCTTCAACGCCTCGGCCAAAACTACTACCGGCAAGTCTTTGAATGATATCCTTCTGATCGGCCCCAACGTTCAAAACGATATCCAATCGATTTTGATTAGATTCACAATGCATCGATACGTTTTTGTTGCCGACATTAAAAAAATGTATCGGCAAATCCTCGTCGACCATAACTCTGCCAATCTGCAAATCGTTTTGTGGCGAGAATCTCCCATGGATGAACTGAAGTACTACAGATTACAAACCGTCACCTATGGAACTGCGTCTGCGTCGTTTCTGGCCACCAGGTGTTTGAGGGAATTAGCTGACGGTCAAGAGGTAGAGTTTCCGCTGGCCAGAGAAATCATTATTCATGACACCTACGTAGACGATGTGGTAACTGGAGCTAACTCGGAGGAATTGTTGATTCGCAAAAGGGATGAAATAGTAAAGACCTTGGATGCAGCCAAGTTTGAGTTGCATAAGTGGTCATCCAACTCGAATGAAGTATTAAGCGGAATTGACGAAGCAGACAGGGAACCACCAAATGAGCGGCGCGCTGTGAAGACCCTTGGTATATACTGGGACCCTGAAAGTGATTCGATTCTGTACAACATATGCATCGACAAGTTTATCAACGAATCGATAACAAAACGCCACATGCTTCAGTGTATTGCAACCGTGTATGATCCTCTAGGATTCATATCTCCTATATTAACGTCTGCTAAGCGTTTTCTGCAACGTGTTTGGACCGATGGTTATGAGTGGGACGAAACTGTATCGTCGGATTTAGCAGCACCTTGGGTTGCATTCGTGTCGGAGCTCTCTTCAGTCAATGCGCTGCAGATTCCTCGTCACATCATACTGGATTCTCCATGCAACATCCAATTGCACGGATTTTGTGATGCATCCGGTATCGCATATGGCGCGGTACTATACGTAAGAAGTGAAGACATGCATGGAGGAATCCGTGTACAAATACTCCATGCTCGTTCGAGAATCGCACCTACAGGAAAGAAGGGAACGAATTTGAAAAAAAGAACGTCCGTTGAACTTGAATTGTGTGGGGCAGCTCTACTAGCCGAAATGACTGTGAAGGTCGTGCAAGCCTTGGAGATAGTGTTTGACTCTGTTTCATTGTGGACTGATTCGGCTATCAATCTAGCTCGCATTTGTAGTGATGATAATCGTTGGAACGTTTTTGTTTCCAATCGTGTAAGCAAGATTCAAAACACTACATCAGTAGCATCGTGGAAACACATAAGTGGAACAGAAAATCCAGCTGACGTGCTATCCAGAGGTTGTCAACCACATCAGTTGCAGTCAAACCAGTTATGGTGGAATGGTCCACCCTGGCTGGCAGAGCCATTGGACCAATGGCCGAGACAGTACCAGATAACAGCCAGCATCGTATCATCCAACGAAAAGGTGTGTACACTCACAGCTGTTGATGAGCCTTCGGAATTGTTCGGAAGATTTTCCAGCCTGCCCCGTTTAGTGTCCGTGGTTGGTTGGTGTCTTCGCTTCGTGAACGCAGCTAGAAAGCGGTTGGTATCCAAACAGTCGTCACTGTCGGTTGCAGAAATGGATAGTGCTCTTGCAACTCTCGTTAAATTGTGTCAAACTGAAGCCTTTGGAACGGAATTAAGGCTACTGAGATCTGGAAAATGTGTACCTGCTGGAAGCCGTTTGTCATCGCTAAACCCTACGTTAAGTGATGGATTGATTGTAGTTGGAGGTAGGTTGAACAACGCTTCCTTGAGTCAGTTCCAAAAACACCCAATCATCCTACCACAACACCACCAACTTACAAGGATGATTGTCATGAACGAGCACATGAAAGGTCATCTACCCGAAAAGGCTTTGCTGTATGCAGTTCGTCGGAAATATTGGCCAGTTTGTGGACAACGTGTAGTGCATAATGTTGTACGTAGCTGCTTGCCGTGCTTCAAGGCCAATCCACGAGGAATTCAGCAGCTTATGGGAAGCATGCCATCCGTTCGGGTAACGCCGGCTCGAGCCTTTCTCAACACGGGAGTCGATTTTTGCGGTCCAATAAAATTGAAGAACCCTCTTCAACGCAAGCACAACATAACGAAGGCATGGATTTGCGTGTTTGTCTGCATGAGTGTAAAGGCGGTGCATCTAGAAATTGTGACCAGTTTGTCTACAGACGGGTTCTTGATGGCCTTGGATCGATTTCTGAGTCGTCGTGGGAATTGCCAAAACATATATTGTGACAATGGCACTAATTTCGTTGGGGCCAAAAATGAGATGGAGCAGCTGCACAACAACCTGGCTGACGACGTGGACTCCATCAAACGTCGTTTGAATGAATATAGAGTGCAATGGCACTTTATTCCCCCACGTGCCCCAAGTTTTGGGGGCATTTGGGAAGCATGTGTCAAACAGGTTAAGCTGTATATTCAGAGATCCATGGGAGATACGGCGTATACCTATGAAGGCTATAGCACTCTGCTGTGTAAAATTGAAGCTTGCCTTAATTCCAGGCCACTCACGCCCATTTCCAATGACCCGAACGATTTGCTACCTCTTACTCCTGCACACTTTATTATAGGTGAAAGCATGATCGCTCCAGCAGAACCCGATTACAGCAATATTCCAACGAACCGTCTATCGATGTATCAGGACATTAAACAACGTCAACAGGTTTTTTGGAAACGGTTCTCCAAAGAATATCTCAACACGTTGCAGCAACGGATGAAGAATCGACGTCTGACACCGAATTTGGCCGTAGGTCAGTTGGTCATTATCAAGGAGGATAATTTGCCGCCTCTGAAATGGGCTATGGGACGCATCGTCGGTCTCATTCCTGGAAGCGATGGTCTGGTGAGAGTTGCGGAAGTTCGGACCACTGGAGGAGTCATCAAGCGAAGCATTGCCAAGATTTGTCCGCTACCAACGGAACAGCAGTTAGCCAACTTGGAGGATGGACAGTAGGGCCAGCGCCGGGGGAGGATGTTCGCCCTTTTCAAAATAAGTTCTAAATTGCTAAATGTCATTTTCCAAAAATAAATAAAAACAGATTTGAGTGTAGTTCGCAAACGACCAGACGCGTTTTTTGTTGCTCGAATAAATCAAAGGAATTACCGTCCGTAATCCCGTTTTAATCGTACAGATGTAATAATGTTGCTTTTATAATGTTGCTTTTCTGAATAAGGCTGACACAAATTTCGATTTTCTCTTAAATCATTAGGGGTCCCCCTTGGAAATTTTATTCGGAATTCATCATTTTGAGGAAGGGCACAAATAAATAGGGGAGATCGGGGCATAATGGGCACCCGGGGCGAAATGGACACCCCTATTTTTGTCGAAAACGTTGACTTTTATGCTAAACTTTTAATGCATAAGGGGCTGTCCATAAACCACGTGGTCATTTTTTTGGGACTTCTCCACCCCCCCCCGCGTGGTCATTAGTCCATACAAAATTTTTTTTTCGTCCATACAAAATGGTCATTGGCCGAACCCCCCCCCCCCCCTCATGACCACGTGGTTTATGGACAGCCCCTAAGTATAAAGGAACAAGTCATCGTTCTATTTTTCTAAAAGTACCATTCATATGCCTCCAAAATAACCTAAATATCATTGGAATTGAAATATGTTTTCCATATGGTGAAATTCTTATAATTTCAACGCAGCAGCAAATAAGGTATTACGAGTGTTTGAGTGTGTCCACCATAAAAACAAGTGAATTGCCACCTTATCTTCATGTATACGTAGATTTAGAAATGGATAAAGTATTTTATTTGTGATTAGAATTTACTCAACATAGAAATTTTAATGTTGTAGTCGATTAGGGGCGAAATGAACACTGGCAATTACGAATGGATGTACGCGCATTGCATACTGTTAGGCGCTTAAGAGTGTTTGGAAAAAAACAATTGGGTTATTTTAGCCTTAAGTTTATTTAATTTACTTTGATGTTATGTAAACTCGTCTAAGATGGAGTATTTAATCTGTGGTGTCGATCTCCGTGGGCAAATTAATTAACTGATCGATGTAATCAAAGAAATTGCATAAAATATGCAGGGGTGTCCATTATGCCCCGATGGGTGTCCATTTTGCCCCGTACCTTCTCTGCCAGCCCTAAAAACACACGATTTACCATTCATTATTTCTTCACAATAAATACATTCTACCTGCTATAAATGATTGAAATACGCAGGAAACCAACTAAAGCCGTAAGCCAACTGATAATATGTTAAGGTTTCCTCTGTTATACAGGCCTAACGTACTCATTTGCTTAGGGTGTCCATTATGCCCCTAATCCCCCTTAACCAATGAATTTTTAAATTTTAAAGTGAAATTAGAGTCCTCTAAAAAATTCATTACCAAATCCGATGAGTTAAGCGGATTTGCTCATTGTTTGTGTATTTTTTTATCAAATACATTAATTATTTATCAACTCTACTCCCCCATTAATAAGTCAACGAGCACTGCGACAAAAGAAGAAAATAAAAATTGTTCCGTTCTAGAGTATTCTCAGAATTCAGGAACACTTTGGTTTATGGCTCTTGAGTACATATTCGACGAGAAAGGCACTATCACCACTAGGTGGATTAATCTGGGTTTTTTTTAATATAATAACACTTTTTTAGTTTGTGTAGTTAGTTGAACTAGAGTTAACTTTTTATTGAGACATTTTCTGTAGGTTTATTCTGGATTACAATACAATAGCTGCCCTTTAACTGAATTATTTTATAACAGTAAACAGCATTATTCCTTCGTGATAAAAGTTGTATTTACAAAAACATTTCAATGTGGACATAGTATTGCGAAACTATACATCTGATCAGATATTTTTCCGGTATCAAATTTGTGGTGGAAAGTCAAACACTTACAGAACATAGTTTTTCAATGTCAGACAAACATCATATGAACACAGCTACTGTCTTCTCATTTTGCCGCTTCCTATCCTCAATTGAACTTAACTGACACTAGTTAGCAATGTCTGTGGAAGATCCGGGTTTCTAATTCTGTGTAGGACTTGTTAAAACGGGATGCCTGATATGTACTGCGGACAAATGGGCTGGAAGTACTGAGCAATCACAATTACTGTCGTAGGGTATTGGTTCCCTTATTAAGCATGTGGCTCCCATTTTCATCCCACGAAAAACAAAGGATTGAAGCGCTGTTTGTTTTGTTTCTTATTTTTGTATTTTTTGTTAGAAGTGAGCACCCATGAAAACAAAAAGAACGGAGTCGATCGGTGCCGTAATCGCTTGTTTTCGAATAGGATGAAAATGGGAGCATGAGATTACTGATGGAACACATACCCTACTAATCATATTAAACGCATGCTTTTCTACTTGCATCCCGAACGTCGCCAACCGGCAAAGAGGACATGACGAAAAAAACGCGAGATGGCCCTAAAAAAACGGAAAAGGCGATGAAAATGGTCATCGATGCAACGATATGGAAACAAAATAGATGAGAAATTATCGACCAAATCATAATCTATGAACATATCGCTAATGTTCTTTATCATTATTTCTTTTTCTCGTTTCAGCAACAAAATCGAAACCTCTCTACTATCTCTTCATTTCTGCCTCTTCCCATCCTATTCCCACATCTTCTTATATCCTCTACCCCATCTATTTAATGTGTCTGACACTTGTTGGGACTGGTAACGCCAGCGCCTGCCTGTGGAAGATCCCGGTGTGCTAATTCGGTGTAGGACATGTCAACGGGGGAGGCTTAGTAGGTCCACATCTGCCTACAAGCAGATGGGCTGACAGTTGTCGGCCTGGGTGTGGACTGAGCAATTACAATTCAATAATTAAATATATTTAAATTAGTAATTTTATCAAAACAGATTTGCTTCTTTTAAAAATTACAATGATATCCAGTAATATTCTCTAAATCTAGTGAAATCAACCGAATAGTAGGAAGGAAAGTTGCAGCACTTGATAGTGCTGATAGATTCGAAGCTAACGTGTGAACAATGGATTACTTCACGAATTTATACTGGCCTGCCTGCTTCCACACATGGTTTGACTTTTGTGCGGTCACGACACCGCTCAAACGCCAAATTATTCTTGGGAGCGGACGGGCCGGCCCAAGTTCGTGCAGTGGACCATACTTTAACACTTTACTGACGTCAATGCGTTCGACGTGACATTTTGGACAAAAACTGATTGTTTCTAAGCTGAAGGATGTAACTTGTGTATAACTAGGCTGACATTTCTAGGGTACGGGGGAGAAAATGACTTGGCTTATCTAGGTATGACCAATTAGGACAAATGAACGGATTGGCTCTGTTTTAATAGTTAAGCTGTTTTCGTATCTCGTATCATTGGAAGCCCATGACATGTTCAAAACTAGTGTCTATCATTGGGGATGGCGCCAGAGCTGTAGGTGGCTACCAACACGGGTGTTATCGCAGTAACGGTTGTTGTCTTCAATTGGTATTTGACCGTTATATTTCTTGGAGATAGCATAGGCACTAGACGTGTGCGCCGAAGCTCATTTCACCGGCGGCGGCGTATAGGGTAATTTGAGGCAGCGGCGGCGTAACCGGCGTGACCAAAAAAAAGTTAATTTTTTCTGTTCATTTTGTTTTGTAATTTTGAGAGCAGATTTTTCATTGAAAAAAGTTAAAGGGATTTTTTTGTGTGTGTCAAAGCTACAGTTTGCAGAAGTGTACACTGGAAGTTTCAGTTATTTGAATCTTCGAGAGTTTTGAAAAATGCCACAGAAATTTAACTTTGAGTTTTAAAAGATTCCATTGGGATGTCTTCCTGTAACTTTTTTATGTGATTCCTGTTAGTAAGGCACACATTATTTCAGAAATGTGTGAGATTGTTACACATTTCTTACAATACAAAACAAAAATAAAAACTTTGGGAATTCCGCAGTAATACCCTTAAAAAATCCTCGCAGGAGTTCTACAAACCGAAGACTTCAAAAATATCTACGAAGAAAAGAAATTTTAAGAGGTTAAGTTATTTCAGCAGTTTTTTTTTTGACTTCTCTATGGTTTCCTCAAGACCATACACATACCATAAAAATTCCCTCCAAGAATGAGATTGGAAATTTTTCTAATGATTCAATTAAAAAATTGCTTTGAGAATCGTAAATGTGGTGGTTTCAGAGATTGTTCGATAAATTACTACAAGGATTTTATTATTTCGATTGATATTAGTATCCTCTAAGAAATCAGGAGTTTTAGGTATCCCCTTAACAAGGGTAGCAGCCTCACAGGGGTACCAAAAAGGCCTAAGACTAGAATTGGACAGGATGCTATTGTACGGTTGCATGATTCTGAACTCAACAATTACTGTGTCTTAAGGCGAAACTGGAAGCATTTTCAATTTTTTTTAGGTTTTTGATTTTTTATAAAATAACGAAGCAATATTTTCAAAATCGGTTTTCATGCACATGTAGAGTATGGATCAAGGTATCTTCTGAATGTTTTTTGTGGTGGAAAAAGTTTTCCATTTTTGCAGAAACAATTTTTTTGTGGAATTTTGTTCAAACATGGTTTCTGCGAAAACGAAAAATATTTTCCACCACGAAAAAAAATCAGGAGATACCTTGATCCATACTCTACATGTGTACGAAAACCGATTTTGAATATACTGCTTCGTTTTTTTTATAAAAAAATCAAAAACACCAAAAATGGAAAATGATCCAGTTTCGCCTTAAATTAATATTTCCATACATTCATATCCTTAAAAGTTCTACAGATTTGTTCAAACATCTTTGGAATGTTCGCAGTGATTCTTTACTGGGCAATTATCCAGTTTTTTTTTTCAAAAAGTAATCCTCAATATATTTCACGAATTGTCTAAACAATCAAAGAATGTCTTCTTATTTCTAAAACAAAAAATCCTGTGAAAGGTGATTTAACATTTATTGTTTCAAATTTTAATACTTAGAGATTTTTATGCGATTCCTCGAGAATTTTTGCAAATGTTTCAAAGTTAAACTATTCAGAGTGTACTCTTTCTGTTCATACACAATTTATTCCTTGAAATGTTTTATGAGCCTTAACATAATAATTATCTCAGATGCTTTTTAGGAAATTCACCTCATAGGAATTTCAAAATCATAGAATGAATCATGAAATAATTTACGATTGCTTCAGAATCATCTTTTTAGAATCCTTAAAGGTTCTATATAAAATGCCTCCAATAACTCCTGTTGGAAGAAAACCGGAAGGAACTTGCTGGAGTATTTTCTCAAATAAAACCTGTCGGAACTTCATGAGGAACGTCATAAATTAAAAAAAAACTGCAGGGATAATTTTTCAAAATACTCCCTAATAAACTCTAGGAGGATGTCCATTAGAAACTTCTATTGGAAGAAACCAAAAAAGAATTCCTAGATGAATCCTGGAAAGAATTCCTGAATAATTCCCGAAATCAGTTTCTGGAAGAATTTCAGTAGAATTTCACGGAAGAATCCCGGCATGAATTTTCTAAGGAATTCCACGAAAGAGTTCCTGACGAAATTCCAGAAGCAATTCCTGACAGAAGCCCAGAAGAAATTCCCGGAATTTTTAAAGCAATCCCAGAAGTAGTTGCTGTAACAATCCCGGAAGGAGTTTCAAAAGAGAAGTTTTTAGAAGAATACCGAAATAAGCTGTTGGGGGTTATCCATAAATGACGTAGCATTTTAGAGAGGAGGGGGAGTCCCTGAAATGGCTACGAGCTATGTATTAGGCATGGGAAAATAGGCTATGAGGGGGGAGGGGTGTTGAAAATTGACCAAAATATGCTACATCATTTATGGAAGGCCCCTTGTAGGATACTGGAAGATCTCAGAAAGGATTCCTGAAAAAATCCCAGAAGGACCTCCGGTAAGAATCTCGCATGAAATTCTCGGAAGGAATCCCAGAGTGAATGTTTTGAAGGAGCTTCTGTAGGAATCTTGGAAGAAATTCTTTAAGCAATCCCAGAGAGAACGAACTCCTGGAGGATTCCCAGAAGAAATTTGAAATCGCTGGAATTCTCGGGTTTATATTCCGGGAATATCTTCAGGAAGTAAAATTGTTGTAGTATGTATTGAGACACCCCTCGTTCTATTTCCGTTTTCCATACACACTCACACTCTAGCAGCCAAAGCGTCGGTGACTGAGTTAGCCGCCATCAGTGCTGAGTGAGCCACCGGAGTGTTAAGATCGTTTTCTCAATAAAGTTGAATTATTAAATGTTAACCCGGTGTTTTACATAAAACTATAACATGGTGTCAGAAGCTGACGCAGGCTTCTAATTATTTTCGGCGTCATAGTGTGAAATCGCGAAAATAGGTGATCTGTTTTGAGTGAACAACAAAACAAATTTTCGCTTGTGTACAGTCGCATCGGCGGCCATTTTGGAATAGCGAAAAAGTGATTCGAAAAGCCTCATCGACATGGATGCCCGAATAAAAAATACAGTAGAAAAACCGAATGTTGTATTGTAACAGTACTATTTAGAACCATATTGTTACAATAAACACCACTGTAAAAATAAAAAATACAAAAACAATAAGATGTAATGTTAGACACCATACAGTGAATTGTAAATGAGATTTTTACAATATACTATACGGGTTGTTAAGTATCGTAACAATATAAAAAAATATTTTTCTCCATATATATTTTTTTACAAAACCATACATTTTATTGTAAATGAATTGTTCGAAATACTGATACGTGGGCTTTAATATACCGTACATTGTATGGTACACGTATGGTTTCAAACAATAAAATGTACCGTAAATATATTGTTTTTAATTGTAATTTCACTACTGGTTATAAATTTAACCATGGTTTTGGAATGGTTCTCTTTTGTTATGTTGTATTGTTTTACATTAGATAAACCATATAATGTTATATTATCTCTTCATGTTCCTTCGATAATGGCAGTTCTAGCCAAACTAACCTAAACTCGTCTAAGTCTGAGTAGCCTCTGATTGCATTAACAGTTGAAGCTTAAGCTCCCATGTCCCACCAGCCAGATAACCGGGTTTTGCAAACTAAGCATTATTTGTGGCAACACTTTGAGCGGCATGATGGAACTATGCCTAGCGCGCTAAGTGCTATTAGACCACTAATGTAGTTGCATGAAGTGGGTGACGAGGTACATAAGTATCATTACAGCGTGCTTAACCATTATTGCAATATTGAGGCTCCAATTTGACTGAACTATGAAATGTATACATAACAACTCATGAGAAAACTGTCAAGTTCGATTCAACTATAAGTTAGGTTAAAAAGCGAAGACGAACTCAGTAACAAATTTTGAAAACGACGTATAATCAATGCTACACCATTGATTATACGTCGTTTTCAAAATTTGTTACTGAACTTATTTCAGAAGTCGTTTCAGTGTCCAGTCCAGTCCTTATGTTAAAAATGTCAAAGATAAATCGCATTTAATTCGGTTGTTGTACAAGGCAATTTCACATGAGAGAAGAGAAAGAATAGTGTTGAACTCATCCACTGATTTACGGTAATCTGGCCTGCGTCTTTCCGGGTTGACCTACATTCGTATTCCTCTCATCGCACTCTACATACCTAGCCCACCATATCTCTTGGATATGCAGTCCTTAGGACACCTGGTTTACCACTTTATTTAAACATTTTATTGACTTTAAATAGATGTTTCAATTTATTCACTTTTTTCTCTTTCATTTCCTTTGCAACAAAAATGTCACGGACATCAACAAAACAAAGCACGGAAAAAATCATAAACTGAATAAAAAATTTAAAATGCACGGAAAAAGATTGTTTCGGAATAGTGAATGGTTCAAACGTAAGAAAAACAGTAAAATATATTGTTACATAAAGATCGGATGTAGATGTATAATAGCTACCAATGTGCAAAGCTTTTAGCGAACCATTCCATTACAATACACTATATTGTAGCTGGTACACTGTATGGTACAGGAATGGTTTTCACCAAATACCCTATGGTTAGTTTTTATCCGGGTGGAAATCAATTTAAGATGTTCTTGGAGCATCAAACAAACATTTTTTCTCAGCTCATGAACACAGTGTCGGCAGCGGCCCGGCAGAGTGCAATGCAAGCGACCGCCCAACCGCAAGCAAGTTCGTCGGGTGTTCCCGTTCCGCAGCCGTCACCTCTGGCATTGGAAGGAGACATGTCAGAAAATTTCGACTTTTTCGAGCGGAATTGGGAAAACTACTCGAAGGCCATTGGCATGGACAAGTGGCCAGTTACGGAAAATGAAAGGAAAGTGAGTTTTCTGCTGACCGTCATCGGAGAACCAGCGAGAAAGAAATTTTTCAATTTCGAGCTGACGGCGCAACAGCTGGCTGATCCTCAAGCGGCGCTAGCAGCAAAGACAAAGTGATACCGAAAAGGAATGTGATTATAGACCGTCTGGACTTTTTCTCCGCTGGACAATCGGCTAGTGAATCGATCGATGACTTTTGCGCCAGATTAAGAGTGCTAACTAAAGTGGCTAAACTGGGGGTGCTGGAAAAGGAACTTTTGGCATACAAAGTGGTAACAGCGAATAAGTGGCCTCAGCTTCGAACGAAAATGCTGACGATAACGGACATCACCCTCGAAAAAGCTGTTGATTTGTGCAGAGCAGAAGAAATTGCTGCTAAAAGGGCACATGAACTCGGAATCTGCACCGAAGTGAATAAAGTGGTTAAAACAAAAGGATCATCGAAGCAAAAGTCATTGCGATGCAAGTTCTGCGGTGATATGCACGAGTTCGCGAAGGGTGTTTGCCCAGCCTTGGGCAAGAGGTGTCACAAGTGCAAGGGCAAAAATCACTTCGAAAAAGTGTGCAAATCCGGCGGCAAGCTGAAGAGCCGGAAGCAAAGAAGAGTGAAAGAAGTGAAAGAGGACAACAGTGGTTCAGAATCGGAAAGTGATACGGAAAGTGAACTGTCACAAGAAGAATCGAGTGAAGAATACGAAATTGGCAAAATCTATGACAATTCAAACAGTGGTGGAAGTGTTATGGCAGAACTGAATCTGAAATTCAACGAAGCTTGGGAGAATATTTTGTGTGAGTTGGATACCGGTGCTAATACCAGCCTCATCGGATATGCAACTCTTGCAAAGCTGTCGGGAGTTCGAGAACCAACGCTACTTCCATCTAAATTGCGTCTGCAAAGCTTTGGTGGTAGCCCAATCAACGTCCTTGGACAAGTGAAAATACCATGTCGCCGCCTGGGGAAGAAGTTTCTTCTAGTGCTACAAGTGGTCGACGTCGATCACCGGCCCCTTTTGTCGGCGCGAGCTTCCAAGGAGCTCGGACTCGTTAAGTTTTGTAATACGGTGACGTTCATCAATCAGGATCCGACTAAGCAAGTAGCAGAATCAGACAGACTGTTCAACATCTATCGTGTAGAGGCGCTGAAAATCATCGAACGTCACGAAGAATTATTCACAGGATATGGCAAGCTTCCGGGGACGGTTAAGTTGGAGCTGGATCACGACGTCAAGCCTTCAATACAACCACCACGTCGTGTGCCTATTGCCATGAGAGGTAAGCTGAAGCAGGAATTGGAATCTCTCGAGAAAGACGGCATAATTACGAAGGAAACAAGCCACACGGACTGGGTCAGCAATATAGTCGTCGTCCAACGCGGTGGAAAGGATTCAGCAGTCAGAATTTGTTTGGATCCAATTCATCTGAACAAAGCGCTCAGGAGACCAAATCTACAATTTGTAACGCTGGACGAAATACTGCCGGAGTTGGGGAAGGCAAAAGTTTTCTCGACAATGGACGCTAGAAAAGGTTTCTGGCATGTAGAACTGGACGAGCAGAGCAGTAAATTGACCACGTTTTGGACTCCGTCCGGGCGTTATCGCTGGACACGCCTTCCGTTTGGAATTGCCCCAGCACCAGAGATTTTTCAGATCAAGCTACAGGAGGTGATTGAAGGTCTGGATGGAGTGGAGTGCATTGCGGACGATCTTCTGGTGTACGGAGTTGGAGAGACCATCGAAGAAGCATTAGCGAACCATAACAGATGTCTCGAAAAGTTGCCGACTGCAGTGCCACAATGTCAAGCTCAACAGGTCCAAGCTGAAATTGTGCGAGAGGTCAGTGAAATTCTATGGACACCTACTCACCGACGAGGGCCTCAAGCCAGACGATTCGAAGATCGAGGCGATCCGTGAATATCCGAGACCGTCAAACCGGAAGGAAGTTCACAGATTTATTGGAATGGTGACGTATTTGGGTCGTTTTATTCGGAATTTGAGCGCCAACTTGACAAATCTACGGAAGCTCATACCGGAGACACAGCCCTGGAAGTGGACATCGGTAGAAGAAAACGAGTTCAACCAAGTGAAGGCACTAGTGTCGGACATAGGAACGCTTCGATACTATGACGTGAATCAACCCATTACAATCGAGTGCGATGCTAGCTGCATTGGCCTCGGTGTGGCCGTGTTCCAACAAGAGTCGGTAATAGGATATGCGTCGAGAACACTAACATCAACGGAGAAGAACTATGCCCAGATCGAAAAAGAACTGCTGGCTATAGTCTTTGCATGCGTTCGATTCGATCAGTTGATAGTGGGTAACCCTAAGGCAACTGTAAAGACTGATCACAAGCCACTGCTTGTGATCTTCAAGAAACCCCTCCTATCGGCGCCTCGTCGTTTACAGCATATGCTGCTAAACCTTCAACGCTATAATCTCTCTGTTGAGTTCGTCACCGGAAAGAACAACGTTGTTGCTGACGCGTTATCCCGTGCACCGTCGTTGAACTTTGAACCCCGAGATGCATACAGGAAGGAAAACATTTTCAAGATTTTCGAGGCTGTTGAAGATTTGAAATTGAGCAACTATCTCTGCGTAACGAGCTCCAAACTGGACGAAATTATGCACGAAACAAAAGTGGATCCAACGATGCAGCTGCTAATCCAATACGTTCGGCAAGGGTGGCCGGACAGTGCTGACGGTGTTCCAGACAGTGTTAAAGTGTACTACGGACATCGGGACGAAATTTCCACTCAAGATGGACTAATCTTCTGCAACGATCGTATCCTGATACCCCATATGCTGCGAAAGAAGCTGGTTGAAAGTTGCCACGCAAGCCACAACGGCGTGGAAGCAACTTTAAAACTGGCACGAGCTAATTTGTTCTGGCCGGGCATGTCAGTTCAAATCAAGGATGCGGTAAAAAACTGCAGTGTGTGTGCCAAGTTTTCGTCGTCACAACCTAATCCTCCGATGAGAAGTCACGAGATCCCCGTTCATCCGTTCCAGCTTGTTTCCATGGACGTTTTTTTCGCTCAGCTCAATGGTGTAAAAGGTAAATTTCTCGTCACCGTTGACCACTTTTCAGATTTCTTCGAGGTGAACCGATTGAACGATTTGAGTCCAGAGTCCGTCGTCGCTGTGCAAGCAAAACTTCTGCCGCTACGGAATACCACAAAGAGTTGTTACAGACAACGGTACCAACTTCACCAGTCAGAAGATGGTCAAATTTGCCGCGGATTGGGATTTTGAACTGGTTTCATCTGCGCCGCATCATCAGCAGGCCAATGGAAAAGCGGAGGCGGCAGTCAAGATCGCCAAACATCTGATGAAGAAGGCTGACGAGAGTGGAAGTGACTTCTGGTACGCACTCCTCCATTGGCGAAACATTCCCAACAAGATTGGATCGAGTCCCGTGGCACGACTATTCTCACGTTCTACTAGATGTGGTGTCCCTACTTCCGTAAATAATCTTCTGCCAAAGTTGGTGGAGGATGTTCCCGCTAAAATAGAGGAGAATCGTAGACGTTCAAAATTGTACTACGACAGAAAAACGAAGAACTTACCGAAGCTATCAGTTGGTTCTCCGGTCTACGTCCAAGTGCATCCGGAGTCTTCAAAACAATGGTCATCAGGAGCAGTTTCTCACCGGTACAATAACAGGTCGTATTCGGTGAATGTGGACGGTACCAATTATCGTCGATCTTTGGTCCATTTGAAGCCGCGTAAAGACCCCGATACGCCGCTAAGCCGTGCAGTGCCATCCGCCCGTGATGTTCACAGCGAACACAACACGCTGTCGCAAGCTGAAAGTTTTGCCGAATGTTCTCCGCCAACCCAACCTGGACAAGAAACACCAACGATGCCGACGATGCCTACTGCGTTCCCCGCGTCGTCATCGTTATCACCAAGCGAGACAACTGCGACGATGACAACAAGCGAATCAACCGCGACGATGTCAACAAGCAGCGCTAAATCGAAGAGGGTTCCGCCGGTTATACCGACAAAGTTAGACCGACCAAGAAGAAACATTCGAGTTCCGGAAAAGTTAAAAGATTTTCGTTTAGAGTTTTGAAAAAGGGGAAGATGTTGTAGTACAGTCATGACCCGCTGGTTGGGGGCTTAATAGTTGGGTGGCTTTTTAGTTGGGGCCCCGTTAGTTGAGCTGTCAGCCAACTAAAAAGTACCTGGATGTCATAATTCAATGTCAAACTGAAAATGACAACCAATCTGTAATTCCGAGGGGTGAGCTAATGCGTTTTTGGTTTCTTAAACTTTACTGATAATCGAAAAGAATTACTATTTCATATTTCTTAAAACAAATAAGAATATGTACAATTACTTCGAAACAAATGCAAAACATCGGCAATCTTTATTTTGTCGATCATCGAAAGCGTTTTGTGCTTGCTTTTGGTCCGGGTGGTTTCATAAACATCTATATTTTCACTTTACCGACTAAAAATGGGTGAAAATAATTATTTTTCGCATTGGCCATATATGTATCTTGCAAAACGTATCAGTTTTGCTCTAAATGTGAAACAAATTGAAAATTTTCCTTTTTGCTTGAAACCTAAACATGATTAAAAAAAAAACAATGCACACGCCCCTTGTGCTGCTGTCACTTCACCCAACTAGCGAATCGAATTCGTTGGTTGGGTGGAGGTTGTGGCTCAACGAGCGGGTTCCGACTGTATGTATTGAGACACCCCTCGTTCTATTTCCGTTTTCCATACACACTCACACTCTAGCAGCCAAAGCGTCGGTGACTGAGTTAGCCGCCATCAGTGCTGAGTGAGCCACCGGAGTGTTAAGATCGTTTTCTCAATAAAGTTGAATTATTAAATGTTAACCCGGTGTTTTACATAAAACTATAACAAAAATAAAAACTTCCGAAGACATTCATTAAGAAACTATTGAGAATGTAGGATGGAATGCCTGCAGGATTCCCGGAGCTCCTGTAGAAATCCCGGAAGAAATATCCACAAGAGATCTTAGAAAGAATCCCAGAGGAAACTTCTGAAGGAACCCCAATTCTTATCTTAGATGGAGCTGCATGAGCAAACACGTTAGCATAACTAGCCACAGAAGTCCAATGTCGCGACTGTTCGTGTGACTAACATCTAGTTTGATACGCCTTTACAGCGTCAGTAGCGCTACTAAGTGTCAATTTGGTTTACCAAAACAAATGATCCTCTGCAAGATGGAGACCCATCAATTAGGCGGCGCACACGTCTAATAGGCACAGTTGTCAACATAGACAGCATTTTCTGTTATGTTACTTAAAAGAAGTAATAGTAAGGACATAAACATTCCTGGGGCTTCAGGTTCCGCGGGTTAAGATTTATTCTGATAGCTTCATAGGCTTCTCTTGACTAAGGGTGGACATGACTAATACATCTATGGGAGGGGAAATGTAAAATTTTGATTAAAACTACTAAGGCACAATGTAAAAACTAGTGTTAAATTGGGCAACATAGCCTATTCCGTCTAAACATTGGTCTTTGTAGAAATGAAATTTGAATAACGTGTTCAGCCTTGACAAACAAGCTGTCACGCAACTCCAACTGAAAACCCATTAAAAAAAATATGGCCTATAAGCTGAACACGCTTCGCTTCATCGTGTGGTCGATATCACGCTACGCTCATCAGGCTTGATAATCCTCCTCGAAATCAAAAGAGTTTTGCCACAAGCTCTAGAGCGGTGTTTTGCTTTTGCCTCGTCGCGAGGGAGCGAACGAACCCCAACCAGAGAGGCAATAAAAACTGAGCGAGGAAGAGGGGAACGAAAAAAGAGTCGATGATTATTTCGGGTTTTTGAGTGCGATTTTCGCCTCGAGAGTCTTTCTTTGTATGGGAGTGGAACTCGCGAGAGCTTTTTGAGTGTGAGTGGACGTGAGAAACACAACAAGAAATTATGAGTGTTGGACAAACTCCTCGCTGCGCGGCAAGCTCGCGCTCGGTGCTGTTGACGATTTGCGTTGTGATTTCTGAGTTTTATTTTCACTCCTCAGAAAATCGCCAAAATCGCTTCCTCATTTTCTCGCGAGGGAGTTTCTGTCAAGCCTGACGCTCATGACGTGGAAACCCATTAACAAGATGATAATTGTGCCCAGATTCTGAAAACGGGTTCGAAACCTCTTACCATGATCCAATGTTACGCGTCAACCATGGATTTCTTCTATAGATTTCTCCAAGGAGAAATCCTGCAGGAGTTCCTCATGGGAAATATCTGGTATATGAATTTCTGAGATCACGCTGTAGTAAACTGACCATACCGAACCAAGAAAATCGCGAAATCCGATAAAAAAGTAAGTCTCCGTTAGAGACGTGTATCCGTCCCAAAATTCGTCAATAAACTGACTCGCAGATTTCATGCGAAGAGCTATCTTAGCAAACTTCTTTTGCACTTCCCGACACACCAACACAATCTTATTTTTTTGTGTATCCTAATGTTTCATTCGCACATCGTTTTGCACAAAGGCCCTTGCATGTGTATAGAGGTAATCACGTTCAAATGTATGCGTGCCTGTTTTGTAGATGTAGTTTCACAACTGCGAGGAAAATATTTGCACTCTTGCCCCGAACGTTAGTTTTATCATTATTTACCCGTTTTACCCAATTCGATTGGGTAATATTTGCATACGCAATCTGAATAGCCTTTCAATCGGCGTGCACTTTTGTGTGAGGAAAAATTTGCGCTAGTGTTCGTGTGTTGAAATGTCATTTATCTCTATACACGGAGAAACTGAAAAACTCAAAATTAGGTACTTTTAAACTCAATTTTGAGTTCTTTTTCATCTCCCTTTTCATGCGCTCTTTCTATTGTTGTCAGAGAGTGAAGAGAGAAACACCCCAACTTTTGCAGTTCCGTGCGTCAAGCCAACACTGAGTTTCTAGCACAGTACTCAAATTTGAGTGAATACAACCTAGTCAAATTTTCGGTTGGGTGGAAAAAACTTAAAATTAGGTATTTTTTTCACATGGAAGCAAGCGGGAACAACCCAACAAAAACATCGATTCCATCAACCCAAAATTGGCTTGACGCACGCAACCCCGAAGTTGGGTGGAAAGAACTCACTTTTGGGTAGATTCGTCTCTCCGTGTAAGGCTATCTGACGTTTGATCACCTTTCTCTGTTTGACTTCCGAGGAGGATAGGTTTGTTTTCATACGGAAATGTTTCCCTATGAAAATATTAAACAAAAAATTGCTATCCTTTGTGACTGCTTGAGAGAGAAGGGTGATGATCGCTAGATTGCCTTATGTAAATCATCAATCATTATCGAACAGGCGGAGTGGCGGCCGACAACGCGGTGGCCGAAGAAGCGGCGATCAACGACGCGCGAGCAGTTCATGATATATATAGGCTTCGGCGATGCGCATCCCGATTAAACAAATGCACCAAAATCAAAACTTGTTTTATTTCATATTTTATAAATTTTTCATTATTCAACATCTATACACTACACACGCCTGAATAAATCTTTGGGAGATTTTCTAAAGGAATCTTGGTGGAATTCCTGAAGGAGTCCTTGTGGAAATGCTTGCAGGATTTTCTAAACAAATCTTTGAAGAATCTTCTAGATAATTCCTGGAAGAATCATTGTGTGAATTCTGGAGGTATTTCCCATGAATTACTACTAAAGAACATAAAGAACTTTATACAATGTAGCATAGCATGTGGACAGGACACAAAAGCGTTTTGATAAACAAACATGTTTCAGTTGCGATAGGTCTCATCTCGATCCACCCACGCACACCTATGTCTGCTACTAAATAGATACCATAATGTGTGTTCTTCCTGATAGCGGTGCGCAATCGAAACAAGTTTATTAACAAAAAAAACACCTAGGCTTTTTCACGTGTAGGCTTAAAGTACTTGGAAGAATTACGTCTTGATAAAACTGAAAGCTAACGGTTTTTTGGAAGAATTTATTATGAAATGCCTGGATAATTTCTTAAAGGAGTGATGGATGGAATGGAGGAAACCCAAAAGAATTCCTCTAAAATTATATTGTGCAAATCAAAAAATAATCTTCAAATTCCTGTAAATTTTCTTGCAGGAATTTCTGCTGGAGACGATGGAGGAATTTCTGTAGGATCCCCTGAGAAAATGTGTGCAGGAATCCTTTGAGGATGAATGTGTCCATCCTTTTGAAATTATCTGAAGGGAAACTTTGAGAATACCCTGACTGAATCTTTGCAACATATCTCGAAGAAATCCTTGGAGAAACTATGGAGAAACAGACTGAATCCTTACTGGAATTTAAGGATTCTTAAACAAATTATGGCTTGAATTATGAATTGGGACTTGCTAAAATCGCCTAAAGAATCTTTGGACGATTTTCTACAGAAACTATTGGAGGAATTTTCTGAAGAAATCCTTGAAGAAATTAGAATCTTTAGAAAAATCGTTTGAAGGTTTGGTGTAAAGAATTAGCCTAAGTTAAAATCTAAATATAAAAAGAAAAGAAAAGTTTGAAGGATTGCATAAAAACTCTTGAAGAAATTTCTGAAAAAAAATCCTAAAAGTTACCTCAAGCCAATTGCTCAAGGGATCATGTGGGGTAGTCCTCTTTCTCTCTCTCTCTCTTCTTGGCGTAACGTCCTCATATGGACAAAGCCTGCTTCTCAGCTTAGTGTTCTATGAGCACTTCCACAGTTATTAACTGAGAGCTTCCTCTGCCAATGACCATTTTGCATGCGTATATCGTGTGGCAGGCACGAAGATACTCTATGCCCAAGGAAGTCAAGGAAATTTCCTTTACGAAAGGATCCTGGACCGACCGGGAATCGAACCCGTCACCCTCAGCATGGTCATGCTGAATACCCGTGCGTTTACCGCCTCGGCTATATGGGGTAGTCCTAAAGAAATCATTTTTGGATTTTTTTTTCAGAAAGTTACTTATGGAGATCTTGGGAATATTATGGTAAGAATCGCTGGAGCAAAATTTGAAGGAATTTGTAAAGAAGTCCTTGAAGCAATTGCTAGCTGATTTGTAAAAGATATCCAAGGAAGAATTCTTGGAGAAGTTTCTCATGGAAAATTTGAAAAAAAAATCCTTAGTGTTCTCGCTGAAGAAACCTTTAAAGGTATCAAAAGAAAAAAAAATCTGATAGAAACCTTGGAAAAATTTCGATTGATTTTTTGAAGAAACTCCACTAGAACTTCTGGAAGGAATTTCTGTGAAAATTCTAAAAAGAATTCTTACACCTTTTTTTTAATTACTGATGTAATCATTAGAGGCATTCCTAAATCATCGCAATGATTGTTGGAGGAATTTCTAAAGCATTTCTAGTGATAATACTCTGATTCTCTTGAGAAATTCCTATAGAATTTCTTGAAAAAATTTGTGTAAGAATCTTCAGAAAAAAAATATAGCCGGAGTAATTGTAGAAATACATGAGAAAAGCCTGGCATGAGAGTATTCTCGAAAAATGTTTTGGTAGATTTTCTTACAAAATCTTACAAAATTATTGGTGGAAGTCCTGAGGAAATCATGTATGAAATATCTAATGCAATACTTGAAGAATTGTTTGATGGAATATTTGTACAAAAACATAAAAGATTAAATGAATTTATTCTGAAAGAATCTTTGAAGAGGATTTATTGAATGAACTACTAAAGAAATCTTCGGAAAAAAATCCTGAAGGAAATTCTGGGAGGAATTTCTAGAGGCATCATTGTAAGAATCCCTTTAGAATTTCGAATAAAACCTTGACCAAAATTCGAACAGGAATCCTCGGTAAAATTCTTGGAAAAATTATCAATCAAATTAAACAAGAAATGCCTGGATAAATGATTAATGAAACCGTTGCAGGAGTTTCTAAAAAAAATCTAAAAGATCTATGTATAATTTTCAAGAAATTTTGCGGAATAAATGTGTAAGAAATCTTGAAGTGTTTGCTGGAAAATTCCCAATCTGCAAAACAGAAGGAATTTCTGAAGGAATCCTTGGAGAAACTTTTGAAGAAATTCATGACTGAGGTGCTTGATGAAAACTTAGAAGTATTTTTCAAAAAGTTTCTCGAAAGAATTTTGAATGAGTCCTCTCAAAAATCGCAATAGGATATTTTTTTTTTTGAAGATTTCCAAGAAAAATGCTAGCATAAAATCCTGAAGGAATCTTTGGGGAAGCCCCTAGACTAGATGGATTTTAAAGAATTCTTTGGAGGAATTCCAGAAGGCTTTTCAAAATAATTTCGATAGATTTTTCTCGAGGAACTTCTGTTGGAATCCTTGGAGGAACTCTTGATTTATTATCCAATAGATTCTTTGGATATTTCCTGGAATTCTAAGATGAATCTCTTAGTAAAACCTTCGAGAAACTCCTTGGAGAATCCTTGGCCAAATTTTGCAAGCAATCCATTGCAGTTATTTATGAAGGAACTCTTCTAGGCATTTCTGAAGAAATTCTCGGAAAACAATATTAATAAATCTCAAAAATAACGCCAAGGTGAATGATGAATTCTTTTGGATATGCCAAGATCCTTGGAGAAATCGCTGGTGAGGAAATAATTGAGAAACTCTTTCACCCTTCACCCTTCACGATGAATATCAATTGACATTTTCCAAAGGTAGTTCGTGACATTTACCTTAAATATTCGAAAAATATTGTTTTTTTCCGTGACTTTCTTGCAGAACTAGTCTAGCCGCACAAGTTTTTCATATACCATATTCTTATGTTCAGCTTCTAAAATGAGCTGTAGGTTGTTGAATTTAGATATGATGAAATTAAATTCCAAAAAGGGTAGCGTGGATAGTGTTCATAATGCTAAGGCTGCAATAACCCAAAAAATCCATGAAATGTAACTATGTATTGTTATCATTTGTTATTCTCAGAGCCTGGTGGAGAAGTTTCAAACCGAGGATTCCTGTCGAGCTGCCGTCCTGTCCTTGAAGGCTTGCAATGCCGGAATTACCCTTACCGCCGCCCAGCTGGTGCTGTTTGCCGAACTCGATTGGAACCCAAGCGTAAGTGTATCGATCTAACGTCGATTACGGAGCAAATCCTTACCCTGTTTTCTCTACTCTACTCTCTAGACCCTAGCCCAGGCGGAAAGCCGCGCCCACAGAATCGGCCAGGAAGGAACGGTCGTGGTTCGATACCTTCTCGCTAAGAAAACTGCCGACGACATCATCTGGACGATGCTGCAGAAGAAGCAGAACATCCTGAACAAGGCCGGACTGTGTAACGAGGATTTCTCCGATTCGACCAATGTGGATGCCCCCTGCTCGGCGGGAAACATCGAAGCGTACCTGGAGAAGCGGGACACTGCGATGGGGACGTTGGACCGCTTCGTCGTTTGCGATGGTGCGAAGGCTAGCGGAAGTGATTTATCATCCAAGACTGACAGCAACAGCGACCTGCAAAGAATGCTGGACGACGGCGAGGACGACGATTTGGCGGGGTTGGATTTCTAGTGGTTACTACTCATGCGTTTGAAGAAGTTATATTTTTCTGTGAAATTAAACTTTATTAGCTAAATGTTACATTAGTTGTTATCCTGATTTTGTGACAGCACTAAACTAAAGGATTCCTCAGCAGTTCATATTCGGTGATGAACTCAGCTACCAGGTCATCGTCCAGACGTGACTTGGCTCGTTCGAAAATGAGGGGCATATTCTTCGGGCTACCTGCTTCCTTCTCGAATCGGATGTAGTCGATCCAAACGGATGGATCCGTGGTTCCAAAGTACTGAGTGGCGTTCTCGTGGCACAGCCGCCACTGATCGGTGTTGGGTTGCGCCTGGATGGATTCCAGCTGAGACATTTTGCGGTGAAGTTCCAGACAGGGGCAGCAGTCCCGTTGCATTTGACGATATTGCTTGCGGGCGGTGTTGATGTCTTCCGTTATGGTTAGGAAGTCCAGATAAAGGGGTTGAAAATGCTTCGAAATGGTTGGTGGCTGATTGATGGCGTCCTTGAAAGTTTGTTCCAAGCGATCGGAGTGATTCGGGTGCGTGTGATAGTACTGGAACCGGGCAACCCAAAGTGGTAGCACATCTCCGCTGCATTTGGCCAGAGATTGTTTGAACACTCCATCGAATTCATTTGACGATTCTTGCTTACGACCTAAATAGATGAGACGTAATTCCCAAAGTTTGACGGAACTGGGGTATGCATCTAGAGCTTTATCCAAAACATCTGTAACGAATGAGTCCTGAGGTTTGTCGGTATGGATCAGTAGCTTCAGGTACTGAACGTATTTATCTTCTTCGAGATAGCCAGTCTCGAAGGCGTTTTTGAAGGCAACTCCAAGTACTTTGCGTCTAAGCTTCTGCTGAGATGACATATCTTCGTTAACTTTCAGCATACTGTCAATATAATAAGACCACATAGTCTTGGTAGGAAGCGATTTGACTGCGTTCTCGTAGACTCGTACGCATCCTTCGAGATTTTCTTTGAAAAAACTCTCGCTCTTCACTCCTTTCTCTTCGCTCGTTTCCTTCAACAGGTGTGATCCATTCAGTTCCAGCATAGCCAAAGTGTTCCACATGAGCTCCTTTTCTGCAAACAATCGTTTCATGTCTTCCAGCACAGTCAATCCAAACTCTCTCGTAACAGCGCATGGCTTCAAACTATCCAAAACTTCAACGAAAAACTCCAAATCACGGTCCTTGCCCGCATAATGTTCGTAAACCACCTTCAAACATTCCAGCGCTCGTTTCAACGGCGAATCGTCCTTCTCCATCAGCTCCTCCACATCCTCTTCAGACGATTCCAAAATCTTCTCCACCTCCTGCAGCTGCAACTGCAAGAAATTCACGTACAACCCGCGGCACTCCGGATGTCTCTGCAGCCCCCGGAACATGAAATGCCGCGCCCGTTCCATACTGTTCATCTGCTTGTACTCCCAGTTGGCCGCGGTAATCCACGCCTTCGGCTTATCCCCGTGGTAGTTCAACATTTTGTCCAACGTTCGCGAACCCTCCGTCTCGAGCTTGTGCTTCTCGCAGTGCCTCAAATAGTGCGTCCACAGGCGGTACTCCGCCGGGAACCGGTCCATTGCCCGTTTGTACAGCGTTCTTATCCGGTTGAATATGCCGCTCTCAAGATTGTGCCGCCCGCTGTACACCCGCAGCTTTTTGCGCCGCTCGGCCAACAGCTCCAGCACATTGTTTTCATACACAATGTAGTTGATAAAATCCGGCAGCTCCTTGGCCCGGCGTTCCACCTTGTGTTCGTGCTGGAAGCGCTTTGTTTTTATGCCGTGAATTTCATCGTCCGTGAACAGTTTAAGGTGCTTCATAAACTCATACTCCTGGATGGATAACTCGCGGCGTTTTTCGATAAATTCACTCATTTTCTATCGCTTTAACACGCATAAAACGAGGAAATTTGCGATAACTTGAACGAAACACGTGAAAACAGTGACTGATGAAGATAAACACGGTGCGGTGCGCACACGGAACCGCCAAACTACCCAAAATTGAGTTCTTTTGACGCAATCCCATAGTTCCGCCCAATAAGCCAAATTTGAGTAAATCGATTAAACTCACACTAGGTAAATTGCCTTTACCTCCAGCAAAAAAATATACTTAAGAGTAGGTAAATTCAACCCAAGACCCCCCCTCATTCAACCCAAATTTGAGTATACCTACATTTACTCAAAATTGGCTTATTGGGCTCAAGGACCCCCATAGAGATAAGTGACTTTTCATCACACGAACACTAGCTTGAATTTTTCCATACACAAAAATGCACGACAATTCAAAGGCTATTCAGATTGCATATGAAAATATTACCCAACTGATTTGGGTAAAACGGCTAAATAATGATAAAACTAACAACCGGGGTAAGAGTGCACATATTTTCCCCCAAGTTTCACTACTACATCTACAAAAGAGACACGCATACATTTGAACGTGATTACCACTATTGGGTAGATGCATCTCTGCACGCTCGCGTCAGAATAGTCTATTTTACGAGCCGATTTTATGAATGAATTTTGACAGGAGGTAGTGTCCAATAACCCGTGAAAACCAACATCATCATCAACATTGTTGTCACTTCGTAAAATGGCTCATACCCATTTTTTCATTGCTATCTCTGTCGCTCTTCAAGAGGCCCCATTTAAAAATACCCATTTTCAAGTTGGGCGGCCCAACTTGAAAATGGGTATTTTTAAATGGGGCCTCTTGAAGAGCGACAGAGATAGCAATAAAAAAATGGGTATTCTGACGCGAGCGTGTGTTTGTTTTTGACAACATCGGTGGGGGAAAGAGGGAAAACAACCTAATTTTGGGTAACTAGTTTATTCGATATACTCAGCTTTGAGTAAAATCGACCCAAAAATTAGGTAGTTTGATTTCTCCGTGCAGTTTGTTTTGAAATGAAACGTCAGATGCGTGATGCAGCAGGGTGGAATCCAGGCGCCAGTCGGGGCCGGCGAAGCTGGCCCGCAACTCAACTCGTCGAAAACTTATCGTTTACTGTGTTACGTGCATGTGTATAAGTATTAGTGAAACCACGTTTGACAGATGTTTTGTTTACATGAAACGTCTTCTTTTCGATAGTGCCAGAAATCCTTTCCCCTAAATTCGTCAACGGTTTTTTTTTTGCGTTTTCAACGACGAGACAAAGTGTATTTTAGGTATTTTACAGTAAGTAATGATTTATATTATAATGTAGGTAAATTTTACAATATAATTCGTTCCATTTTAGGTTGGAGTTTCTGATGAACGGGTTGTTGCTGATTGAATTATATGCTAAAATATGTCCGCGAACATTGCAGAACCAATTGTGTGACCGAGGAAGAAATGGAGGAAAGAATGTGTGGCTGATGTGGCCAAAAAGAGGCGTACGGTAGTGCCGTCGGAAAGATCCGGATGGGGATATTATGAAGGATCTCAGACCGTACGTGAAGCGACTTCTCCAAACTCATGAAAAGCAATTGCAATGTGGTAAGGAAGAATGTCACACTCGACCGAACGGCAAATAATACACACCGAGCTCCGGTGCAGGTCGAGAATGCGATCCCGGGTGATGTCGTTCCGAAGCGAAAGTAGTCCTGCAGTCTGGCGCATACAAGCGCAGATCTAGGACTAGAAGCCGTCCGTATGATCGGTCCAGCGCAGTTCGCCGTACAATCTGAACAAATCGATAGCAGGCAAGATCGATGATTTATAAACAAAAATAATCCAGGCCATCTGTACATCCAGCTGTACGCCCCTTCTCATAAACTTAGCCTATCGTATTATTATATCCACAACAGATCCGGTGTGATGATCTATGCTGCTACTGACCAAATGTAAGTGACTATTTTAAGTTTTGCTGTTTTCAATTTGATTAGTACACAAGTGTTAACACAAGAATTATGTTCAATTCTATGAACTAGAACTACATAAGGAGTTTCTTCGTTACGATATTAATTACACTTTTAGATTACTTAGAAGTGAACATGGAATTTATTTAGGCTGTCTTTTATACCCATAGATGGCACACACAATTATTACAGTTTGTTCGTTTTATTGGTTACATATGAATTCAAAGTGAACTCTGTCTAATTACCCAACCGGGGATATGTAACAATTTCTGTTGATTAATTGTATAAACAGAGTTCACTCTTACACAAATTTTGCACATACTAAGCTTTATTCGGGCTTGAGAGTATGTACATTAGATCCACATGATGCACAATTTGAACTGAATTCACTTTCGGATGATATGTGCATCCTAAGCTTATCTCGGGCTTAGGAAAACGCTGGATCCCATAAGATTCACAATTTGAACTGAATTCACTTTCGAGTGATATGTGCATCCTAAGCTTATCTCGGGCTTAGGAAAACACTAGATCCCATAAGATTCACAATTTGAACTGAATTCACTCTCGGGTGATATGTGCAGTGCATCCTAAGCTTATGTCGAGCTTGGGAAAACATAAAAACCCATTGGATGCACAATATAACCTGAATGCACCCTCGGGTGATTTATGCATCCTAAGCTTATAACGAGCTTGGGAATACATAAGAACCCATTTGATGCATAATATAACCTGAATGCACCCTGATTGTTTATATCTATATATAAAAAAATGCAGTGGCATACGTGGGACCGCGCATAACTTGCAAACGGAAGGTCCGATTTTTATCGTCTTAGTTTAGTTAGTTTTCACCCAAGAAAGGTTTATGAGGCAAAAAACATGGAAAATTGATAGTTTTTGAAAATCGATTTTCCATACAATTTGACCGGGGACTAATGCCATCAAGATGACGAGGAAACCAGGGTTAATCGGGCAGACAACTGATTCGAAGAAGTTTAACAATGGTGTGCCTGAACGTTGACCAAGCGTATCCTTTGGAATTTACCCTTCCACTAACAACACCCAAATTTCCGTGACACCTAGGAATGAGAGATCGTAGAGTTGTCTACATTTTTCATAGGTGTCCAAAACTAACCATCCTTTTCCATCCCTCAGCAGTCGCAAGGACGTGGCCAGGACAGTGCTCGACCATTGGAGGATTGCGTCAGTCTTGTCTAAGAATCAGAGATTAGTCCCAAATCGTTGTGCTTTGGTTCGGACGGGAAGGAGGCAACCCTCATAACAGCGGTCTAGGACTGTACCACCTACGAATTTGTGCGACTCGCTAAATGCTAATGCTAATGCTAATATAACCTGAATGCACCCTCGGGTGATTTGTACATCATAATCTTATGTCGAGCTTGGGAATACATAAAAACCCATTTGATGCACAATATAACCTGAATGCACCCTCAGGTGATTTGTACATTTTGAGCTTATTTCGAGCTTGGGAGTACATTAGAACCCATTTGATGCATAATCTTAACCGAATGCACCCTCGGGTGATTTGTACATCCTAAACTAATTTCGAGCTTGGGAGTACATTAGAACAAATTTGATGCATAATCTTAACCGAATGCACCCTCGGGTGATTTGTACATCCTAAACTAATTTCGAGCTTGGGAGTGCATTAGAACCCATTTGATGCATAATCTTAACCGAATGCACCCTCGGGTGATTTGTACATCCTAAACTAATTTCGAGCTTGGGAGTACATTAGAACCCATTTGATGCATAATCTTAACCGAATGCACCCTCGGGTGATTTGTACATCCTAAACTAATTTCGAGCTTGGGAGTACATTAGAACCCATTTGATGCATAATCTTAACCGAATGCACCCTCGGGTGATTTGTACATTCTGAGCTTATTTCGAGCTTGGGAGTACATTAGAACCCATTTGGTGCATAATCTTAACCGAATGCACTCTCGGGTGATTTGTACATTCTGAGCTTATTTCGAGCTTGGGAGTACATTAGAACCCATTTGATGCATAATCTTAACCGAATGCACCCTCGGGTGATTTGTACATTCTGAGCTTATTTCGAGCTTGGGAGTACATTAGAACCCATTTGGTGCATAATCTTAACCGAATGCACTCTCGGGTGATTTGTACATTCTGAGCTTATTTAGAGCTTGGGAGTACATTAGAACCCATTTGGTGCATAATCTTAACCGAATGCACTCTCGGGTGATTTGTACATTCTGAGCTTATTTCGAGCTTGGGAGTACATTAGAACCCATTTGATGCATAATCTTAACCGAATGCACCCTCGCGTGATTTGTACATCCTAAACTAATTTCGAGCTTGGGAGTGCATTAGAACCCATTTGATGCATAATCTTAACCGAATGCACCCTCGGGTGATTTGTACATTCTGAGCTTATTTAGAGCTTGGGAGTACATTAGAACCCATTTGATGCATAATCTTAACCGAATGCACCCTCGGGTGATTTGTACATCCTAAACTAATTTCGAGCTTGGGAGTACATTAGAACCCATTTGATGCATAATCTTAACCGAATGCACTCTCGGGTGATTTGTACATTCTGAGCTTATTTCGAGCTTGGGAGTACATTAGAACCCATTTGGTGCATAATCTTAACCGAATGCACTCTCGGGTGATTTGTACATTCTGAGCTTATTTCGAGCTTGGGAGTACATTAGAACCCATTTGATGCATAATCTTAACCGAATGCACCCTCGGGTGATTTGTACATTCTGAGCTTATTTCGAGCTTGGGAGTACATTAGAACCCATTTGGTGCATAATCTTAACCGAATGCACTCTCGGGTGATTTGTACATTCTGAGCTTATTTAGAGCTTGGGAGTACATTAGAACCCATTTGGTGCATAATCTTAACCGAATGCACTCTCGGGTGATTTGTACATTCTGAGCTTATTTCGAGCTTGGGAGTACATTAGAACCCATTTGATGCATAATCTTAACCGAATGCACCCTCGGGTGATTTGTACATTCTGAGCTTATTTCGAGCTTGGGAGTACATTAGAACCCATTTGATGCATAATCTTAACCGAATGCACCCTCGGGTGATTTGTGCACCAGATATTATGTGATGCATAATGTGACCTGAATGCATTCTCGAATGGTTTTGTCCATCCTAAGCTTTTTCCAGGCTCATGATTCTTTGTGATGCATAATGTGACCTGAATGCATTCTTGAATGATTTTGTCAATCCTAAGCTTTTACCAAGCTTAGATGTACACTAGATTCTATGTGATGCATAATGTGACCTGAATGCATTCTCGAATGATTTTGTCAATCCTAAGCTTTTTCCAGGCTCATGTATACACTAGATTCTATGTGATGCATAATGTGGCCTGAATGCATTTTTGAATGATTTTGTCAATCCTAAGCTTTTACCAAGCTTAGATGTACACTAGATTCTATGTGATGCATAATGTGACCTGAATGCATTCTGGAATGATTTTGTCAATCCTAAGCTTTTCCAAGCTCATGTATACACTAATTTCTATGTGATGCATAATGTGACCTGAATGCATTCTTGAATGATTTTGTCAATTCTAAGCTTTTTCCAAGCTCATGTATACACTAGATTCTATGTGATGCATAATGTGACCTGAATGCATTCTTGAATGATTTTGTCAATCCTAAGCTTTTTCCAAGCTCATGTATACACTAGATTCTATGTGATGCATAATGTGGCCTGAATGCATTCTGGAATGATTTTGTCAATCCTAAGCTTTTACCAAGCTTAGATGTACACTAGATTCTATGTGATGCATAATGTGACCTGAATGCATTCTGGAATGATTTTGTCAATCCTAAGCTTTTCCAAGCTCATGTATACACTAATTTCTATGTGATGCATAATGTGACCTGAATGCATTCTTGAATGATTTTGTCAATCCTAAGCTTTTACCAAGCTTAGATGTACACTAGATTTTATGTGATGCATAATGTGACCTGAATGCATTCTCGAATGATTTTGTCAATCCTAAGCTTTTACCAAGCTTAGATGTACACTAGATTCTATGTGATGCATAATGTGACCTGAATGCATTCTGGAATGATTTTGTCAATCCTAAGCTTTTTCCAGGCTCATGTATACACTAGATTCTATGTGATGCATAATGTGACCTGAATGCATTCTCGAATGATTTTGTCAATCCTAAGCTTTTACCAAGCTTAGATGTACACTAGATTCTATGTGATGCATAATGTGACCTGAATGCATTCTGGAATGATTTTGTCAATCCTAAGCTTTTTCCAAGCTCATGTATACACTAGATTCTATGTGATGCATAATGTGGCCTGAATGCATTCTGGAATGATTTTGTCAATCCTAAGCTTTTACCAAGCTTAGATGTACACTAGATTCTATGTGATGCATAATGTGACCTGAATGCATTCTTGAATGATTTTGTCAATCCTAAGCTTTTACCAAGCTTAGATGTACACTAGATTCTATGTGATGCATAATGTGACCTGAATGCATTATTGAATGATTTTGTCAATTCTAAGCTTTTACCAAGCTTAGATGTACACTAGATTCTATGTGATGCATAATGTGACCTGAATGCATTCTCGAATGATTTTGTCAATCCTAAGCTTTTTCCAAGCTTAGATGTACACTAGATTCTATGTGATGCATAATGTGGCCTGAATGCATTCTCGAATGATTTTGTCAATCCTAAGCTTTTTCCAGGCTCATGTATACACTAGATTCTATGTGATGCATAATGTGGCCTGAATGCATTCTGGAATGATTTTGTCCATCCTAAACTTTTTCCAGGCTCATGTATACACTAGATTCTATGTGATGCATAATGTGGCCTGAATGCATTCTTGAATGATTTTGTCAATCCTAAGCTTTTTCCAGGCTCATGTATACACTAGATTCTTAAGATGCATAATGTGGCCTGAATGCATTATTGAATGATTTTGTCAATCCTAAGCTTTTACCAAGCTTAGATTCTATGTGATGCATAATGTGATCTAAATGCATTCTCGAACGATTTTGTCAATCCAAAGCTTTTTCCAAGCTTATTTATACACTTAGATTCTATGTGATGCATAATGTGACCTGAATGCATTCTGGAATGATGTTGTCAATCCTAAGCTTTTACCAAGTTTAGGTGTACACTAGATTCTATGTGATGCATAATGTGGCCTGAATGCATTCTCGAATGATTTTGTCAATCCTAAGCTTTTTCCAGGCTCATGTATATACTACATTCTATATGATGCATAATGTGGCCTGAATGCATTCTTGAATGATTTTGTCCATTCTAAGCTTTTTCCAAAAAAAAGTGCACACTGGATTATGTATGAGGCATAAATTTAATGTTAACCTTCCGTAACTCGCGCGGTTGACTACCTGCGTCAGCACCACGCTAATGCTTAGTACAAAAAGCAATCTTGTACCGACTTTTCGAACCCTCTAAGCAGAATACCCTCTTCGAATGAGTGTAATCAGTTTCGTACCTTTTAATTCCGCCCTATGTTGCTTATCCTTTGACAGATATGCGTATCTGTCAAAGGATAAGCAACATAGGGCGGAATTAAAAGGTACGAAACTGATTACACTCATTCGAACAAAAAGCAAGATTTTTTCAACGTGTTGTACAAAACACAACAGCGCGATCGTTCGAGGGTTAACCGAATACCTTCTCGAATGATTTTGTGCATCCTATGCTTATTTCAGGCTTATGAGTACACTAGATTCCATATGATGCACAATTTGAACTGAATTCACTCTCGGGTGATATGTGCATCCTACACACCAAAATTTTTGAAATGCTTCCAGCACGCCAAAAATCAGCAAAAGAAATTGCTGAATTTCAGCAACATTTTTGCTGAATTTCAGCAAAACTTTGCTGATCAACTGTCAAAATTGCTGGATGGTTCAGCAAGTTGAAAAATAATTGCTGATACTCAGTAATTTGTATTGCTGAATGCAATCAGCACGCCAAAAATCAGCAAAGTTTGCTGATTACCAGTAAAAATAATTTGCAGTGTAAGTTTAGGGTAGGACGGGGCAAGATGGCTACCCGGTGCAAGATGAGCACCCCTCTGTTTTTCTACTTTTATGGCGAATTTCGTCTAAAAAGCTTCATAACCCGTTAACATAAAGTTCATCCAATTTGTATACTTAATAAAAGATACTTCATAACGAAACAATTGAAAAATATCATCGAATTAGTCAATAGTGAGGATTTTTAGCATTTTCTCATAAGAAATAATCAGAACAAAATAAGGTTTTTAGGCCAGAAACGATTTTTTACCACAATTGGCTTCTTTAGCGGTGTTGAGATAATCTCATTTTCTGAATCTGCATACCAAACTGAGCCGAAATCTAAATTTTCATGAATTTTGGTGGCCGGGAACCTATTTAAAAATCATTTTGAAATTTGTATGAGAGCATGACGTCACGATTTCAATAGCGACAATGGATTGCGTGACGTCATATTCGCTCGGTACACTCTAAATTCACGGAAAAACACACTAAAATCGTATTGCTCAACCATGTCTCCGCGAGTCTATGGAATCTATAGTGTCTATATTTTGTACTGGGCGGAGCTGTCAAATAGTTGCCCAGCTGTCAAAAGGTGATTTCAAAAAATCTCTTTGAAATTGATTTTAGGTAGGGTAGAAGCTTCAGTTTTGGCCAGCCCGGAGTTTTGGCCATAGTGCGGTATTCAGCCTGTAACGATCTAAATTGGCATAAATTTAGTTTTTACTAGTAGATTCTAATATAATAATATAATTCTAATATAATAATATAATTCTAATATAATAATATAATATATAATATAATAATATAATTGCAGCTGTTGAAACCATACATTTTGATTGAAAACTGGAAGAAAAACATAATTTTCCTTAAAAAATCAGCTCCCATATATCTATTTTGGCCAGGGTGCTTCTAATTTGGCCACTCCCATAAGAAATACACGTGATTGGCCAAAATAGAAACCAAAGCTGAGAATATGGCCAAAACAGCGGCAAGGCTTCTATTTTGACCAGTGCCACTTTTAATACAAAAATCAAGTATTAGCCTGATTTCTGCATTTTTCTAATAAAGTGTATATCGAAACCGGTAGTTTTCATTGGATTATTGGTTATTTTTATAAAAATGATTTCCCTTAGATTGGCCAAAACCGGTGCCCGCACCCTACCAAAATAATGTTCTAAAAATCAAGGTAGCTCAGAAAAAGATGCTCTCGTATAAAAACAAAAAAATCGATACATTTTCCAAAATTAAAAA
The DNA here is from genome assembly GCF_035046485.1 of Aedes albopictus. NCBI lineage: Eukaryota > Metazoa > Arthropoda > Insecta > Diptera > Culicidae > Aedes > Aedes albopictus. Next base: position 75,707,373 of record NC_085137.1, on the reverse strand, counting down.
AAAACCAATTCTGGTTATTAGCCAACATTACTAGCTTACTTCAGAACATTTTTGCTTACATTAGAAAATATTTAAAAAAATATATATATATATAATTTATTCGGTTTAAATTATTTTCCTACAGTGCCGCAAGATGAGCACCCTGATAGGAATTAGGAAACATTTTGATACTATTGTAATCCACTCAATAATGCTTAAACACAGGTTTCCACGTCCTCTGCAACTATTCGGTTGCGTAAATAAAAAAAAAAAAAATAAGCCATCTAAGAGCTGTTGATTATTTTTTGGGTCATTTTGAATCAAGTATTAGAAACCCGCAAAATTGATAATAATCGAAAAAAAAACTTCATTTTGGTGACACTATAGCTTTAAACATGATTTACTATATAAATCACTGGATGACCAATGTACTGGTAAATAATAAGATTTAAATGAAGTGTCTTTTTTGGCCCGTGGGGGTGCTCTTCATGCCCCGCAGTATGTTCGAGTTGTATTTTGAATCTTTTTATGTTTATGGGTGTTAGAAAACATGATATAGAAAAGAACTACAGCGAGATACTTTGAAAAATTGCGTTTACTTTTAATAAACTTCACTTCATTCTAAGGGTGCTCATCTTGCCTCGCCCTACCCTAGCTTATTTCAGGCTTAGGAGCAGAGTTTCCTATATCTCATGTGTACAAAAATGAGCTACTGAGACTCTCGCTAAATTAGCTCTAAGCACATGGTAATCGAAGTGTACTGCGCAAGCATGAGGCACATGGGAAAAGAATATATAGGAGCTACAAATGTGCCTCTTCATAAATCTCAGGAGCATGAGACATGCGCTGGTCTCCCGGTGCTGTCTCATGCGCTGCTGTTGATGTACATTATTCATACTAAGGCTCGTATGTAGTGCATAGGAGATATTGATGCATCAGTAGTACTGGGTCTGTTAGAATGTACAGTAGCTACTGTTCAGATATGACAGTGCAGTGCAATACACGTTGTACGGACTTACAATACACCGGGTTCCCCGTGCAAAACAGTAGCATGATATCTTGAGGAATCATGCAAAAATAATTTGGTAAGCAAATTTTCCGTGCAAAAATTCCATGTAAAAGAAGATAAACGTAACGCTAAAATCGACAATTTTCGGCCAACCCCCTCCTTACTCCGTAACGCTTTTTTTGTATGAAAATTCTAAAATTGTTGTGTGAATCGTAACGCTTGGTCGTCCTCCCCTCCTCACCCTTGAGCGTTACGTTATTTATGGATGGCGCCGTAGTAGTTTTTTTTTGACTTTCAAAACGTCAAAGGGTGAAAATAGCTATTCTGGTCATAATTTAAACATTGCATGCCAAATTGTTCAACAAATTCATGACCACTACATACTACAATGTTTTTGTATTGGTTATCATTTCATTGGAGACTTTTCATCATTGATTATGGTTTGCCTTTTATATCGAATTCATCTTTTTATTCATTTTTCACAATTACTGATTTATACATACTAACTTAAAATAAGCCCTACAGCTGATTAACTATTTTGAATAAAGAATCGTCTTTCAAACTTTCTTGAAATCGATATTCTTGAACAATTCTTGGTTCAATCTAATAAGCAGAATGTCGGCTAATGTATCCTCTCCTAGTAGCGTACGCTGCTTCGTCAGTACAAGGGCTAATGCGCTGAATGCCCTTTCTACGCTTACTTGAGTACACGGGATACCAAGTAGTACCGATGCCAGCTTGTAAAGGTCTGGTTTGGACGATTTCATTCTAAGCCAATAGTCTAGGATAGTCTCTGGTTCTGATCCTTTTGTGTTGAGCCTCAGACGTGGACCACGACACAAGTTTAGCAAGTCTTCACGAATGTCATTATCTGCAGCTGAATCACCTTCTTCGTCAAGCGAGGCCAAGTATGCTTCGAACGAGTTTTCGCAGGATTGAGGTTCCGAATTTCCACTGCTGCCAATATTCGGATTGAATGTGGCCCTCATTCTTTCCCAAACGTCAATCAAATAATCCTGTAATGTGAAGCTGACTTGTTTTATTATTTTCGATGCATTGTATCACAGATACCTACCACTGCGATTTCCCTTTCATCTTTGCTTATGAATGGGCTGTTTCTAAAGTTGATTCGCTGATCTAGATAAATTGCAGCGAGAAACAAAGGTTTATCCATCAGCTTCCTGCGTCGTTCATCCATTTTCTGTGCAACTATCAGTGAAAGATTGTTGTTTGAGTTTTTGAGTTCATAGGTACATTTTTCCCAGATAAGGAAAAAATCGCCAAATGTTATCTGGGATCCTTGAAGTTTGATGGTTGCTTCAGCTACAGGAGAATATGCTGCACAAAAATGTGCAATAAATTCCCATAAACCATCATCTATAACCTTTTCCTTATCTCCTTCAGTCAATGAACATATGAACTCCTTTTCGGCTAGCAATCTTTCAATCATTAGAAAAGTGCTGTTCCAGCGGGTGACGCAATCCAGTTTTGGCAACTTCCTCTGGCTTACTTTGAACATCCTTTTGTACGGCCCCTTTCTCAACGTTTTCACCGCCTTCCGTACTTTCAAGAGTTGGGGTTTCAATTTTGCCTCTTTGTACGAATCGTTCACTGCCAGTTGAAGAGTATGCTCTGCACAACGCACCCCTTGCAGAATGGGCTCCAATATCTCCATTTTTTTCTCACTTCTCTCAAATCTCTCTTCTTCGCTTCCATTATCTTCATCTCCTTCATCATCCGAGTCGTCATCTGATCTTGTTTCACGCTCATTCGTATCTTCCGTCATACTCATTAGTAAATCAAAGTCATTGAGAGCGTCCTGCTGAACGGTTTTGAGGCGATTGATCGTTGCTATCATGTTACTTGCATTGTCGCTTGTCATCGACAAGATTCTCCGCACATCGATGCCATATGGTTGTAGAATCCGCAATATTTCATCAGTTAGGTTTGCAGCCGTGTGGCTGACATGTACCTCAATCATGCCCAAGGTTCGGATGATCATTTGATTTTTTTTCACGTACTGGATGTTAACACAGATGAACTCGCGATTCATTCTTGTTGCCAAATCGAGCTTCAAACAAATGAAGATACCAGTAATATCCGCAATTATTTGCTTCTGAATTTGAGTGCTGACATGATGCAAAATTGGTTTAATCGTCTCGGGGTTCAGGTGGCGCGACATTTTTAAACCTTCTTCGATTGGCCGAATGATCCTTAAAAACGCAGGATAGCGCAGTAGATTCAAGGGGAGTCCATTAACCGTCAGAAGTTCCACCAAAGAAGAAGTGAGGGTGCATTCGTCCATACGAACTTCAATTTTTGGGATTTTTCTGGTTGGTTCTCCGTCATTTTCATCGTCCTCGTCATTTAGCAGTCCGAAATCACGAGCGATCTCCTTGTGCATCTTTTTATAATGACGGTAGTAGCTGAACTTGCGCAAATCGGTTATTTTCCTGTCACATTTGAGGCAGAAAGCTTCTTTGGCCGGTAAGTCAATTCTGAAGAGCTCTTCATCCATCACCATCAACTTATGACTCATTTTGAATGTCCTCTATAGAGAAATAGAGCATTTGTAACAAATTTTATTTTTGCCTTTCTCGTACACCAAGTGTACCGAAAGGCTATATGTTCACTCCAAAAACGAAAATTTGATAGAGCCCCCGGAGGGGTCAAGTGTTATATACCAATCGACTCAGCTCGACGAGTTGAGATGATGTCTGTGTGTATGTATGTGTGTGTGTGTGTGTGTGTATGTATGTGTGTATGTGTGTATGTGTACAAAAAAGGTCACCTCATTTTTAGATAGTAAACATCAACCGATTTTAACGACCGACGGTTCATTCGACGCGGAATCTGGTCCCATTGTTTCCTATTGAAAATGGTTCGGATCGGTCCAGCCGTTCCGGAGTTATGGCCATTTAGGTGTTCCGGATCGGTACCCCAGGAAGGGGCCAGATATGAAAACGCAACAAACCCATGCATGCGACCCATCAAACCACGGCATTTTCGATTATCTGATGAACGGGAAGTAGGAAAATAATCTCAGACTTTTTCTGAACCGGTAGTGTTCCGGAACCGGTTCCGGGTGTCCTGCCGGATGTGGCCAAATGTAAAAGTGAACATAACCCATGCATGCGACACATCAAAGAGCGGCTTTTTCGATAACCAGTTGAATGGTGAGCAGGAAAGTAGTTTCAGACCATATTTGAACCGGTAGTGTTCCGGAACCGGTTCCGGGTGTCCTGCCGGAAGTGGCCAATAAAAAAAATTGAACCAAACCCATGCATGCGACGCATCAAAGATTTTTCGATAACCAGATGAACGGTAAGCAGGAAAATAGTTTCATACTGTATCTGAACCGGTTGTGTTCCGAAACCGGTTCCAGGTATCCCGCCGGAAGTGGCCAATTAAAACAGTGAACCAAACCCATGCATGCGACACATCAAAGAGTGGCTTTTTCTATAACCAGAATAATGGTTAGCAGGAAAATAGTTTCATACCGTATTTGAACCGGTTGTGTTCCGGAACCGGTTCCAGGTGTCCCGCCGGAAGTGGCCAGTTAAAAAAGTGCCATGCAAACCCATGCACATGAAACATCAAATCATCAAAAATGTTGGATAACCAGATAAACGGGCAGCAAGAAAATAGTCTTTGACCACACCCAAGATTACCAGCAGTGTTGTAGAATCAGGATTGGATGCATCGCTGAAATTACGAAGGTGAACAAAATCAATGCAAGCGATAAATATACGTAAAAAAAAAAACCTAAATAAAAATTAAAGCGGTTTTGTCAAATCACACCATTTTAGATTCCTGAGACGTAATTATACAGTAGGATGAATCAACGTTGTATGGAAAAAATTAAATTTTATAGCATCAATCCCCTTTTGTGGTTGAAATTACTACGCACAATTTTGATGCAAATGGTTAAGCCCTCGCGCTCTGTAACACGGTTGAAATTTAAATGGGTTTTATTATAAGAAATTTCACTAGCTTGAACTTTTTTCGTCAAATTTTACATAAATCGTATAATCAATGATAATAAAATAAAGGCTAAAGTGTGCAGAAAAAAAATTGCCGAAACATCTTGATAATGATCGGGATCCAGTGCTAGTGAAGTTTGTCAAGCAGTCAACTGAGAGGTTTGATATTTTTCAGCTCTGCTTATACGTTTAACATAATTCGTAACTTCGGAATATGAGCCATCAATAAGTTTCCACATTCGATTATGGCTTTGATGTAATAATGTTGCTTTTATAATGTTGCTTTTCTGAATAAGGCTGACACAAATTTCGATTTTCTCTTAAATCATTAGGGGTCCCCCTTGGAAATTTTATTCGGAATTCATCATTTTGAGGAAGGGCACAAATAAATAGGGGAGATCGGGGCATAATGGGCACCCGGGGCGAAATGGACACCCCTATTTTTGTCGAAAACGTTGACTTTTATGCTAAACTTTTAATGCATAAGGGGCTGTCCATAAACCACGTGGTCATTTTTTTGGGACTTCTCCACCCCCCCCCCCCCCCCCCCCGCGTGGTCATTAGTCCATACAAAATTTTTTTTTCGTCCATACAAAATGGTCATTGGCCGAACCCCCCCCCCCTCATGACCACGTGGTTTATGGACAGCCCCTAAGTATAAAGGAACAAGTCATCGTTCTATTTTTCTAAAAGTACCATTCATATGCCTCCAAAATAACCTAAATATCATTGGAATTGAAATATGTTTTCCATATGGTGAAATTCTTATAATTTCAACGCAGCAGCAAATAAGGTATTACGAGTGTTTGAGTGTGTCCACCATAAAAACAAGTGAATTGCCACCTTATCTTCATGTATACGTAGATTTAGAAATGGATAAAGTATTTTATTTGTGATTAGAATTTACTCAACATAGAAATTTTAATGTTGTAGTCGATTAGGGGCGAAATGAACACTGGCAATTACGAATGGATGTACGCGCATTGCATACTGTTAGGCGCTTAAGAGTGTTTGGAAAAAAACAATTGGGTTATTTTAGCCTTAAGTTTATTTAATTTACTTTGATGTTATGTAAACTCGTCTAAGATGGAGTATTTAATCTGTGGTGTCGATCTCCGTGGGCAAATTAATTAACTGATCGATGTAATCAAAGAAATTGCATAAAATATGCAGGGGTGTCCATTATGCCCCGATGGGTGTCCATTTTGCCCCGTACCTTCTCTGCCAGCCCTAAAAACACACGATTTACCATTCATTATTTCTTCACAATAAATACATTCTACCTGCTATAAATGATTGAAATACGCAGGAAACCAACTAAAGTCGTAAGCCAACTGATAATATGTTAAGGTTTCCTCTGTTATACAGGCCTAACGTACTCATTTGCTTAGGGTGTCCATTATGCCCCTAATCCCCCTTAACCAATGAATTTTTAAATTTTAAAGTGAAATTAGAGTCCTCTAAAAAATTCATTACCAAATCCGATGAGTTAAGCGGATTTGCTCATTGTTTGTGTATTTTTTTATCAAATACATTAATTATTTATCAACTCTACTCCCCCATTAATAAGTCAACGAGCACTGCGACAAAAGAAGAAAATAAAAATTGTTCCGTTCTAGAGTATTCTCAGAATTCAGGAACACTTTGGTTTATGGCTCTTGAGTACATATTCGACGAGAAAGGCACTATCACCACTAGGTGGATTAATCTGGGTTTTTTATTTAAATAAAGGCAGGCATACATACCAGGGGAGAATACTGCTTCCACGAAAATTGCCAACATGCACCGGTATAGCCGATAAATGTTTCTATAAGATGTTCCGAGTGGAAAAAATGATCGTTCGCACCTACCGTTACTGTTCAGCACAGCTATATTCAGAATTTTGAGGATTATTGCTTTAGCCCTAAACATTTTAAAAATGATAACTAGGTACCTACCAAGCAAATGAATAAATATTGAAATGCAAGCTTGAGAGTACACTCGAGAGTTAGCCACCAGCAAAGCGAATACTAATATGGATGTTCAACGTGCTACGGCCAACACCTTCGCAAATTTGAAACTTTGTTTATTATAGTAACACACGGTCTCCAGGTGATTTGCTCATGTGCTGGCTCCCGTGAGCTAGAGCGCATGAGACTCATAGCAACATATAGGAGGCACAAGTTTTTAAGGCTCATCACCTACTTTGCTCACGTGAGAAAGTCTGATGTGTGGCACCAGTACCTGTACCTACAGCTCGCGCACTTCAACTCTGCTTAGGAGTACACTAGATCCAATATGATGCACAATTTGAACTGAATTCTACCCTAGCTTATTTCAGGCTCAGGAGTACACAAGAACTCATATAATGCATAATGATAACTAAATGCACCCTAAGCTAATTTCAAGATTGGAAAAATCATCTTAATTACAATATCGTTCAACGGCTTATTAATTATCATTACCTTTTACTATTTCAGAGCTAAAATTTAGAATCTGCCACGACATTCTGGAACTAGCAGAACCCCCATAAACACGTAACACTGTGTAAAGGTCTGCACAAGGTAGAACGCAACACCATGCTGATGGTCGGTTGGATGGATACCCAAACGTCGATGCCGATGTACTTCTAAAGAAAAAAAGCATCCGTTTTGACCACGCTTGATATGATTAAACACTCCCAGACGCTGTGGACAATGTGCTCCAATTCTGCGGCTATCCCGCTTTGGTAGTGTCCCAATTCTGCACCATCATTGGTTCTGAATGGAATATTATCAATCGGCCAGATGTGCGATCACGTCCTTTCGGTAAACTTGCTGCTAATTCACAGTTTGCCGAAGAACTTTTGTTGGCATTTGTGTATAATCGGGGATACATGCCTGCTAACGGAAAACCGGATAACTTCCAAGGATCAATAGCATCAATGATCAGCAATAGAGGTAAGATGTTAAAGTGCATATTATATTCAGAATACTAAACACATGATTTCAATTTAACCAGATAACCATCACTACTGGCAAAGATATCGAAGGAGAGTTTCTACAGGACCGTTCGTATTACGATGGATTCGACGGTTCCGCCGAAACAGACAATCCACTGGTAGTCGGAGTAGTACCGCAGGGAAACCCAAACAGACACGAGAAGAGCGGGAATTATTTTATTTAAAGTACATACGAGCATTTCGGTCAGCATCAATTTGGGAAGACATACAGTAAAAATAAAACAGTTCCAATAAACTATCCTTTCAATTTTATTGTTCGTTGTACGAAACGGAAATTACACATCTTTTACATTCAAAAAATATTTATTATATCTATAATTCCCTCATTATAATATTTAATCTTTGTTTCTATAGGTTAGGCAGGGACTGTTATTTTTGACAGTTCACACTATTTATTACTCAGTCAATTTTATACCTACCAATTGTTTATTTTTTGTGATGGCTGGATGATGTACGTGGCCGGGTCGTTAAAATTTAAGGTGATCCATCTTGCCCCGCGGTCGTTTATATAGGAAACTATATGGAATGTATCGCATAAGAAATATTACCAAAACATATTTTTTTGTTTTATGATCAATTAGAGTGAATAATTTTTCAATAAATACCCCTAACTTCCTTAGATTTATGCTAGTCGCCTAACATAATTATCAACATAAATAACACAGCGTAACAAAAATTTGCTTTTTGTCTGTCTCAAGAGCAAACTTATGTGTCTCCGAAGGATTTTGGGCCGCTGAATCCGAATCCGGGCTCAGATTTGCTCTCACACGTCACAATTTTGAGCTATACCTCAATTTATAGGGCAAAATATGCGATTTTGGGCTTTTTTGACAGCAAGCCATTAAGCAAGGAAATATTTTTTTTATGCAATCAAAAGGTTAATTGGTCAATTAACATCTAAATTAACGGCTCATGCAAAATATTTCGTTTTTCCTAATCAAATTTGATAGTTTTAAGCGATTTATGTTAGGTACGATATTTCCCATACAAGTCACCCTCCAAAAGTTGCATGCAAGTTTTCATACTAACATAAAATGTTAAAATCTATCAAATTTGATAAGGTAAAACGAAATATTTTGCATGAGTCGTTAATTTAGATGTTAATTGACCAATTAACCTTTTGATTGCTTAAAAAAATATTACCTTGCTTAATGGCTTGCTGTAAAAAAAACCAAAATTGCATACAGTAGACGTTCGATAACTGCAACATGTTTACGTTTCACTTACCGAATAAAATTCGATAACTGCAACAACTGACAGACGTCAAAGAAATGTCAGTTGCTGAAATATGCAGCAAACTGCATTCGGAAAACATCGCATTGCAGCAAAAGTGCATACGAAAAACATCGCATGGCTGTTAACATTTCATCTTGCAGTTAAAAAGCATTGCAGTTAAAGCGTTTGCACCGAGCGAACGTCTACTGTATTTTGCCCTATAAATTGAGGTATAGCTCAAAATTGTGACGTGTTAGAGCAAATCTGAGCCGGGATTCGGATTCAGCGGCCCAAAATCCTTCGGAGACACATTTGCTCTTGAGACAAAAAAATGTTGCGCTGTGTAATCAAAACATAAGTAATGCACTTGAAAACGGTACTGACCTATCTTGCCCCACTCCACTCTACCATGATAAGGAAACCGGAAACTCTCGAATCTTTAGACCACGGCATAAATATCACAAGGCAGGCTAGTAACCTTTGTAAACATCTATTTTGGATGTAAATGTGACGTCGTTCTTACCGTTTTTCGCATTGATCAAATTGGTGTGAAGTACTAGATCACATATGAACGATTTGAATTACGTCATCAAAAAGCTGTCAGATTTCGGGAATATATCACTTTCTTCTGTACACCGTGCTTTAGACGTGGCACCACAGAAGCTGTAAATCTAATACAATAAGGACTTTTTTTACACGGATTCGCGAATTAACACATATTTATTTTCAACTTTATCGCGTACTTAGTATCTAGTCTAGTCTAGTCTACACATACACAGCCATTCATTGAAAGAATCCTGGAAAATGATAGAACCGACTAATTCTACCATTTTTCTTGTCATTATTAATACTTGCAGTACATCAGAAATGTATTACAAGCATTAAAGCGGCCAGGCCTACTGTGCAGCGTTATTGGTTTTACATAGAAAGCTATAGAGTGGGGACATCTCGTACCAACCGCTCAGCCTTTTAAAAAGCAAAAAAACCTTGAAAATCGGTGGGGGTGATGGTGCTAAGAAAGTTAATATCACCCCTTGGTCCTTAGTTTCCTGGGATGGAACACAGGTATTTACTCTGTATCCTGGCCCTTATGCCTAGGCTTAAGCGCCATTACTCGCTCTCTGAAACGAGAAAAAGTGTAATGATCCCTTCCCAAAACGATAGAAAAAAATATGATAAATAGTATCGAAAATATTCATATAATTATAACGAGTTGCAGACAACTTCACATCAGAAGAAACTTATCAAATTAGTAATTTGTAGAAACCTTATTTCCATTACCTGAATTGACTTGAAATAGCATTAACTAATTATAAGTATACAAACCACCTTATCTCACCAAATTTAAACTTCGTTACACTGCGGATAGACCGCATAAATCCTGTTGGCTCCCTATTGCTTGAGTTGCTATCCATCTGTCCATCAGCTGATGACCGGTCTACGTGAGTTACCTCGAAGTTTGTTTCGGATCTTCAAGCTGCTACTCACGTATTTGCGCTTGCACTCCCTGAGTCACACTTCAACCACTATTTATGGTTCCGGCCTCCAATGCACCATCCGAATCAAACAATAAGAAGCCCTCGATCCACTCTTCCGGGCAGATATCTTCGAAACTAACAGTTACTTCTGATGCCGGATTGCAATAGTACAACAAAAACCGTCCTGGCACATTCACACCGATCGGAAATGTAGTGCTTATTTGCTGCTAGTCCATTGCAAAATCTGCATCAAACTGGCACAAACGTACACTTCACAGTTCACATAATCATAGTTACTTTTTTAAATCAATGATTTAAAAATTACGATCTTTTGAGTGGCCATCGGCCAAATGATTCACAAAAGATGACAGCAGCACGACCTAAACACAGCACGAAAATTTTGTTGCGTCCTTCCTCGCGCGCGGCACACTTCGATCCCCTTTATCGCGTACTTAGTATCTAGAAGGGAACTCTTCCTAAAATGATGAAATGGGAGTAAGTGCCTTAAGATCTACAAGCGTATTAACTGAATTGCTGTTACCTCGGCTGTTATTTATTTATTTGCCAAATACTTGTAGCGTAAGAGTTCACCCTTATAAAATTACTACAATCGGTATCTTGATGTTGGGCGACATTACTGATGCGGTGTAACATCCTACGCCCCCACTCGCATAACAGTCCCAGCTTTGCTAGGTTTTCTATTCATATGGGACTGCTATGCGAGTGGGGGCAGTACAGGTCCATGCAGTATGGTTCTGAGAGAACTACTTTCCAAAGATGTTCTAGGTCATCCAAGAACTTCCGAGATCAAATATGGTTCCGTAGAGAATCTCCAAAGATTGTCTACAAGCATCATCCTACAACTCCATTGAGTATTCTGCCCCCATTCGCAAAACAGTCCCATATGAATAGGAAACCTAGCAAAGATGGGACTGTTATGCGAGTGGCGGCAGTATTGCTCTGCAAAGAAATATTTTCCGAAGATGATCTATGTAATTCAAGAACTTCCGTGAGCAAAGGCCTGAAGAACTACAAGTGAATCCAATGAATTGTTGTTAAAGACCGCCCCAGAAAGTATGGACGCAGAGAGAAAATATTGGCATTAAAAAAATGTTAATGAATAGTTCTTTTTGAAGGCTGCATCGTGTTAATCAACCTATTCTCTCAACATATATGCAGCGGCTTGTACGATTCCAATAGTTTGTTCCGAAATACATAAACTTTTAGCGGAACACCGTTAAAAAAATGTGCACAAATGATGTACAGAGCTTAAAATGCCACTTAGGAAATGAGCAAAGTATGGAAAGAGTATGTGAGAAAACCATGTAAGCAGCAAACAGGAAGCACGGTAGGAAGAACACGTTTGAGAATACGCAAAAATCTTGTAAAAAATAAAGGTTCTGCTAACCCTCGTTTGGATAGAATTATAAGGAAGGTATTTGAGCGCAAGAAAAAAACGTCTTACTTACACAGAGAGGGTTATGACCAAAAAAGTTATCATTTCGAATTCCAATGTTCATCGTGGCAAAGAACGTTTGAATTTTCGATCCTATAGTAAGCAGAAACAGCCAAAACGAAGCCCGAAACAAGAACCATCGATCAAGCCCATACATCTGAAGATTAGGTGCGTCCATACTTTCTGGGGCAGTCTTTACATTAGGGATGCGGTGTAACATCATACAGGCCCTTGGAGTTTTGTTCTTTAGAGAACTGATTTCCATAAATGTTCTAGGTAATCCAAGAACTTATGCGAGTAATGGGATTAAGATCTACAAGCGTAATCAATGGATTGTTGTTACATTACTGATGTGGCATTATCTCCTGTCAATGGAAGACAGTTTTGTAGAGTAATAAAATCCAAAGGTATCCTAGGTCATCCAAGAACTCTCGTGAATAAAGGCCTTAAGATGTATAAATGTGAACAATGGAACAAAAGGTCGAAGGTCAAAAGTTCGAAGGTCATAAGGTCGAAAGGTCAAAAGGTCGAAATAAAAAAATAACTAGGACAAAAGGTCGAGAATACAAGTGGTCAAAAGGTCGAAAGGTCGACATGAGAATATAACTAGGACTAAAGGTCGACAGATCGGTGGGTCAAAAGGTCGAAAGGTTGTAATAAAAATAACTAGGACACTACGTCGAAAGAAAGAATTTTGAAAGGACAAAAGCTCAAAGGCAACTACAGTGACCGGCACAAAAAAAGATACACCATATAGTGATTACATTTTTTTTATAAAAACTACATGCAAAAATGATAAAATGTATCTTTCAATGAATGCACTTCATCAATTTTACATTGTTTTAGTAATCTATGCTCAAAAATGTTTGGTTTTTGAAGAATATTGTGATTTCTAATAATATTGAGAAAGTTGCTTAAAAATTTGGTATGACAGCAAAAAAGATTCACTTAGCAAGTAATTCTGAAACATCAAAATTTTGCCAAATTATCTCACTTTTTGCTTCTTGGTGTATGCTGTTGTGATGTTTTTGACATATGAATTGTATTTTGTGAGTATCATAGGTCAATTATCCCAAAACTGTATGTAAGCATTAATGAATGCTATTACTCTACAATATAACAATAATTCAGCTTGAAGACATGCGGGGATGTACATTTTTTTGACAATTTTTATGAGTTTTGGTCAACCAATGCAAAGAAATTCATGTGTCGTGACTTTTATTAAGGATTTTTCGATATCTCAAAACACTCTCACATTTGTGTATCGCAATGATCACCTCCATCTGCTTGTGATACTGCTTGTTAGAGTTTTATTTTATCATATACACTAAGATAATTACTAGTTTTCAACGTATCACAAGTGATACGAATAGTGTATATCAGTGCTTCCCAAACTGTGCGCCGAGGCGCCCCGGTGCGCCGTGAACATTACGCTGGTGCGCCGCAGGGTTTTGAGCCAAAACAATATAATTCAATGTCGGAACGTATTTTTTTATTTGATGGATCTTTGAAGTATTGCTGCACGGCATTTTTCCAAAAATTATACCAACCTTCGAATATTCTTGGAATTCTGGTATCCTCTTAAACAATTTAAATTTTGATTTTTATCAAATATTTAATTTCTCGGAGTTTCTTGGTTAAGATTCAAATTCTTGGTTAAGATTCAAAAATAGATGATTGGATTTCCTATACTCCAGTTCAGTTTTTGATTCTACCAACAGCTTGTAGGTAAAATCCTATTACCCAGAATAACTTCCCAGTCTTTATGTTGTATTTTGCTTTTCGGGACGGCATTTTTTATTAACGTCACTATCACAGAATACTTCTGCAAATTTTCGGTTATGTGCAAGTAAATCATATCTCGAAAATGATGTTATTGGAGCTGTGTACTCTAAATACCTTGTCTTTAATGGAAAATTTTGAAAAAGGTAAGTAACTTTTGATCGACATTCAGAAATTTTTTATAAAGTTTTTGCACCAAAGGCACTTTTTTTCAATAGGACAGATCGGTGAAGTACTAGATTTGAAGTAATGAGCTGAATTTTAGTATGGTGAGAAGGTCAATTCTCCGTTTCTGCAATGAAATGGTGCAAAAAGCGTGGGTATTATGATTCCTTGCCTAATTTGATGCTGTTTGAGCAAAACTTTGGGCAACAGTGTTGTTATTTTCTCCATTTCTTGCAACTTAAATAATATAGTTATCCAAAGTTTTGCTCAAACGGCATCAAATTAGGCAAGGAATCATAATACCCACGCTTTTTGCACCATTTTATTGCAGAAACGGAGAATTGACCTTCTCACCATACAAAAATTCAGCTCATTACTACAAATCTAGTACTACACCGAACGTGCCCCATTGTTGGACGAAATAAATAGTCATCCAAAATTTATGTTAAGGAAAGACCTTCAAGCTTTTCTCAAGACATCATGACCAAATGCATGGAAATGAATGATCTATCATCAGCCTAGTCCTGAACATTATATTTGTGTACTTAAGTTTGCTGAAATTTACCACACTACCTTCTTAACAAACCGTTTTTGAAAATTTTGTAATTCCAACAAAAATCTAAGGTTTTTATAAAATTCTGTGAAATAATTTAAATGTACCCGAAATCATTAAAGCATTGCAACAGTTTTACTGTCTTTTTTTCTTGAATTATGAGGCATTAGCAGCTCGCTTTATCTGGAGAAATTTTTGACATATTGGTTTGCTTTGTTCAATAAATAAATATGACATTTGAAATCTAACAAATATTTATGATAAATTAAAGCATTTTTTATTGAAAACACGTTTTGACCCAAGAAATTCAGTTTTAATTGGATTTTGAGGAAACAAGGTACTGAAAGTTCTTCACAATTTTGCATTTAAATGTTTGAATTAAAAATTGTTCGAAAATAATAAAAATTCTCTGTTAAAAGATGTTTGGGAACCTCTGGTGTATATAATCTATCGATTACCCTTGTAGATCTTAAGACCTTTACTCGCGGAAGTCCTTGGAGGACCTAGAATATCTTTGGAATTTTTCTCTCTAAAGAACATGGGTCTGTATGATATTGCACCGTATCATATATGTAACAATCTGTTGATTACGCTTGTAGACCTTGATGCCTATATTCGCGAGAGTTTATGGAGGACCTTCAACATTTAAGGACATAACTCTCTAATGAACCATGTTGCATAGACCTATAGAATGTTGCGCATCTGCAGAGTGATAACAAAAATCTATAGAAAACCTATGTAGATCTGATAAAAATTTCCTGGAACACCCCTACACTCCTGAACCTTATGTCCCACCCAAACAAAGCCTTATATACTCTTGAACACTTCGTGACAGTCTCCTTCTTCTTAAGCTTCGTCCGTCTAAATCTTCAACATTTCTAAAAATCCTCTGAAACCCTCCTTAAAACCGGTACGCCATTCTCTCCTCCAAACCCTTCAACCATCCCTTGCCCCCCTCCACACTAACCCCAAGAACCCACCCTTGCTACATTATCCCCTCTCTTTCTGCCTGAACTCTCTGAATCAATCCTCGGATATCTGAAGGTGAGGACATTTTCAATATTTTCAGATTTCCCTCAGTTTTTCACACGGTATACCTATAGGTATCCCCCGTGTAAAACAAACACCTAGTGTATCGCCGATGTCTTCTAGGATTTATTCCTATACTTACATTACATTGAAAGACAGCATTGCTTTCTGAACATGGGAATATTGATGGAAGTAGCCAACGACAGCTTAGAAAATCCTGGTTGAACACATTCTTCAACAAGGTAGCTCAATCCGACGGCTCCAGCTGGCTGACCAGCATATGGATCATGTACACATCGTCCCACGTGGCCAGCTGAATGTGGGAAATCTTGTTTGCACCGGTTAAGGTCGGTAATCACCGACTGCCGGCTGAGTTCCGATAGCATGGCGAGAAATTTTGTCCTTCGTGTCCACCAGATGAACCTGGAATTCGTCCAGCCGGAGCGCATGCGCGGGTTCACTCTCGCGGGCATCCCATTGTTCGCCCTCGATGTCTTGCCGATTAGTTACTGGTTTCTCCTGTAATCATGTCAAAGAAAACTTGAATGTCGTTTTTTTTATTCCCATTTAACACTTACAGCAAAGTAGGGGAAGATTGGGGGAGGCCCAATGGATAGCCTCCGGTTGTTCCTTAAAGTTGGAACAGACACACCAGTTCCAGCTGCAGTTCGCGTTCTGTTTCCGAAACAGTGTCCCGCATTAATTGCACGACGAGCCTTTGGAACATTACGGCCCTGTTCAGGCAGTCTTCCGCAATCGATATCGTCTTGCATAAACAGTGGCATCCACCAGGGTGCGAGGACGCCATCTTTTAGAATCCAACATGTTGTATGTAAACATTTGTGTATCCACAAAGGATTCCATTGTGGATACACGATAGATGTTGGCTCCTGTCAGATGCATTAGGTTGGATTAGGGTTGCCACATACGTGGTGGCATCACAGTCATGCTCATCGAATCCATCTAACAGATCCAGTTCTAAACGCAATCTTGCCAGCTTCTGTGCTTTCGAGCAATTATCGCCCGTACTTTGTACTATCGGGATAAAAAACTCGCGAGACCGTAGTCCACAATTATCCAGAACACTAGGCAGCATTTCCTCCTGCTCTGAAAATCAACACATTTTATGTATTCCAAATTAAGGAATCAGTAGGTATATGAAACTCACCCGTGTACGACAGCTAATTGCTATACGGTCCGGACAGTCAGCACACAGATTCAGTGACCACTTATATGGATTTCGCGTGTTCATATAGGATATCTGCAGTCGCTGGCAAATCAGCAGTCCCTTGAATGTCTTACAATTATCGGGGAAGCTCTCGCACCAAGCGGCAATATTGTCGTCCAGCTCGATATCAAAGCCACGATCCAATCCAATTCCAGCTCGCCAACCGATGTAAGGTACAATCTGGATTCACGAAAGCACCTTCCGGACTCTCCGTATGTGTCTCTTTTGTAGATGTAGTAGTGAAACTTGGGGGAAAATATGTGCACTCTTACCCCGGTTGTTAGTTTTATCATTATTTAGCCGTTTTACCCAAATCAGTTGGGTAATATTTTCATATGCAATCTGAATAGCCTTTGAATTGTCGTGCATTTTTGTGTATGGAAAAATTCAAGCTAGTGTTCGTGTGATGAAAAGTCACTTATCTCTATACCAATGCAACTAGTCGGGAATTGAGTTGTCCAAAAAAAGTCTCACGAAACCTACTGCAAGCCTATCCATATACGTGAGAACAAAAGATGTTTACAAAGTTCTTACAGATAGATTAACACGGGAAATCTGAACACAAACCACTACCACACAGGAATTTGGATTGGTCAATGAACGATAGTCGATAAAAACGATAGAAGTCGACGATTTGGACGTCGACGATTTTTGATGCATCCGCCCACCAGGGTGCGAGGACGCCATCTTTTAGAATCCAACATGTTGTATGTAAACATTTGTGTATCCACAAAGGATTCCATTGTGGATACACGATAGATGTTGGCTCCTGTCAGATGCATTAGGTTGGATTAGGGTTGCCACATACGTGCATCCGCCAGTCGGCTTGATGTGCTGCATGGGCTTTTTTAAGGGCCTTTCAGCTTTAAGGCATTTTATGAGACGTTTCAAATCAGCTGTTTTTTGAATGTTTACCAGTTTTGAAGTCCAACCGATGGGCCCATTTATTTACATTTTCGCTAGCATAACATGTGATACAGGCCCATCCAATAAACAAGGTTCATTTATCTGCAAAAATGCGTCAATCCGCCCACTATAATTAATATCCGTAGACCGTGGGGATGTTTTTTTTATCTGCTAGTGACATCATGCAGCTCGGGGGATTGATACATGCCACATAAGAAACCGAAAAATTTCTGCCAGTAAAAATCTGATTGGCGCTCACCACATGTTATGCTACTTTTCGCGAAAACAAAAACATCAAATGTAAACAATAACAATGAGCGGCCCACCGGTAGAACGTCTCGTAAAATAGCTTTTTGAAAGGAGGAACACATAAACTTGCCGAAATGGTGCTCGACGATTTGTATAATTTTTTTTTCGAATTTCAGATCGAGTTTACGGGATACGGGACGTCCACTCAGCCAAATTTTCATAAGGTCTGATGTCGCAAAATTTCAAATAATCGATTAATCTGAAATCAATCCTGCTTATGTCTTATCGATTACCGGTATCGATTAATCGGCTATAATTAATCGATTAGTCCTAATAATCGATTATATTTTTATTGTGTTTTATCCAAATCAGTCCAAACATTTCAATAAGTCCTATCTGCATTTGAGAGGCTCTCTTTGTTCACTTTCTCTTTCAATTATTGCAATGTAATGGCACATTTTCAACTATTTTTACAGTACAGATCAAAAGACGATTGTTTTGACCATCATTCAATGCAAGGAGACAATGATAATACAAAAAAACCGCTGAGATATTAACGAAAGAGAGGGAAACCAAAGAGAGCCTCTCTTCTGCAGATTGGACCTTTAGACATGTTTGGCCTGAAATCTTAACACATTATAATATAGAGGTAACGAATAGCCGCGATTTAGCTGTATTTACTTGATTCAGAAGCATGAGGAATAGATAGGACAGGTCTCCTTTGGGATGACATGGCTTTTTTTTTCATTCCATGTTCTACACGGAAAAATATTAAAACCCAAAAAATAAGTTTTAAAAACTCAAATTTGGCTAAACTGCTTTTAGTTTTAACTCAAAGTTGGGTTGTTTTCTCCCTCGCCCCACCGCAATGTTGTCGAAAACAAAGAGAGAAGCACCGACGCATCCGCTGCTCTTCCGTGGAAGAAGCCAAATTTGGGTTTTCTTGAGTTAACCCAAATTTGCGTCATTTGAGGCCTCCGTTGGGTGAAAATAACTTACCAGTGGGTTATTTTTTTTTGCCGCTCTCAAACGAGAACTACTCACTCACCACTTCCGCTGTTTGACGCAAATTTGAGTTATTCCACGGAAGAGCGGGATTGCGTCAAAACAACTTAAATTTGGGTTGATTTGTAGTTCCGTGTACATGTTCTACTCTCTCAGGCCTTAAATCTAGATTGAGTTTAAATAAGGGCGAAAGTAACATGAGAGAGTTCTCTTCATCGACTCTCTCTTCTTCAAATTAAAGTGACAAGATGCAAGTATGGTTGAACTTTTTGATCATAAATCGCTAGGTTGCGATGCAATCTAGCGTCTAAGTGTAAAAAAGTTCAATTGAATTTGCATTTAATGTCTAAATATTAACCCTCTAATACCCAACCCCTCCTTTAGACGGGGTATAGTTTTAACATTTTTGTAATTTTTGTTTCGTGGAGAATCATTTTTTTAATATTTTTGGCTGATATTTAGGACTGTTTTGTATATCTCAAAATAGTTTTTGGTGTATTTTAAAGCGTATTTACATTTTTTTAAAAATCATTAAAAAATTGATGTTTTAGTAACCTTTTGGAAGTCATTGTTCATTTTGTATTGAATCGCTACAATTAACATATTTTAAATTTTTCCCAAATCATTCTTCTCTAGTTAAATAGTTTAAGGGAATTATTTTCCTAAAATTATTTTCCTTTAAATTACACGGAAAATAAAATTTTCTTTGAAAAATATTTAAAATAAAAATATTTCAACATTAATCATAAAATCTCAAAATGTTTTTATCTCAAAAAGTCCGTACCCCAAATAGGCAGGAAAAATATAAAAGTGTGGGGATGTTCAAAAATAAAAATTAGAAAAATCAAAAACTGAAATTCACGAAATCGAGAATTAAAAAGAATCATCTTCCAAAACATGTTTAAATCGATTTTAGATGACGAAAAATGATATTTAGATCAAAATCAAAAATTTGGGTATTAGAGGGTTAAAATACATTTAAATAATGATTGAAACACTAAACTTTTTCGTAGATTCTAAAATTTAGGGAAAAAATAAATTTCCTAGTATTGGTACTGTTAGTTGGCTGAACGGGCTCGTTTAGAAGTTAACCATCAATGTTAACTACTTCTTTTCCCGATCAGCCTAGATAGCTGTGTAGTGTCGGTAGCGGTTGCACTATGGGGCGGCTCCATACAAACAGGTGGCCAAAAATATTTTCCTGTGAATTTTATAATGTCTTGCTCCTATTCGTAGGGTTTATGCCAAAAAATATGAAAAACATGTTGAACAGGTCGTTTCAACACGACAGTTTCAAACAGCTTGAAATTACAAGGGCGTTGCATACTTTTTAGGCGTTAAAAGATTTCTGTTCCCTTTTTATTAATTATTTCGACTTCAATATGACCAGTTACTGTGTTTTGGTTCATAACAACAAAAACCGTTTTTCAGACAGATATATGACCGAAAAAGCGCAGAAGGTGGAGCTTCGGCAACATATTTGAGATGTTACAATCATGTTCTATATGAATCAAAGCATACTTAATAATGTTTCTTAGTATGTTTTACAGTACATAATTCTGACAACTTTCAATAAACAAACTACACGTCTTCTTTTTCTAATTGAGGATGAAAATTCATTTTCTTTTCTAAAGCGTAATCCATGTTTGTTGTATAACCGTATTCAACTAAATTTCAAAATGTCAAAAAAAACTATTCAAGTGCAAAATGTGGCTTGCGATATTATTTCAGCTAAACTATTTCAACTCAAAATTGGCTTTCTATGACCAGAAATTGTGGTGCGAGTCATTTTTTCTGGTGAAATAGGCATTTATACTTCGACAAATTTAATGCGCCTTATAAACACGTGTCTTTGAAGGATAATAAAATAAAACAAATTAAAACCATCGTTTTACTTGAGCATGTGTAACCTTAAGTGCTTTGTTTTCCTAAATAATATTTCTTATTCCTGCAAAAAAAATCATATTTCATGGATAAAAGGGGGATATTTGACTGGATATTTTATAAATATTAAAAGTATTACTGGAAAAATAAATGGCATACTTGGACACGATATACGCATGCAAAATGGTCATTGGCAGAGGAAGCTCTCAGTTAATAACTGTGGAAGTGCTTAAAGAACACTAAGCTGAGAAGCAGGCTTTGTCCACATGAGGACGTTACGCCAAGAAGAGAGAGAGAGAGAGGACACGATATGTTAATTGATTCGAGATATGATTAGAAATTAGCTTAATGCTTACCAATCTGGAAAATTTGTAAATGTAAATTGAGAATATTCTTTTTACAATGTCATACATATAGCCATCACAATTTTCAGAAATTTTAAAGTGACATACACATGCAAAACTGACATTGGCAGAGGAAGCTCTAAATAAATAACTGTGGAAGTGCTCTAACACTAAGCTGAGAAGCAGGATTTGGTCCAGTGTTGACAACGTCAGAAGAAGAATATGTATTTCACATTTTTAAGCTGATTTTATAAATGAAAATTTGACAGGAGGTAGTGTCACTACCTCGTGAAAATCAATATCATTATCAACAATGTTGTCGGTTCGTAAAATGGGTAATTTTTCATACAAAAATGCGGTGAAAGTCGATAAGAATTTCCATCTAGAAAAATGGTACACTACTAGTTTTTCCAGGATGATAAAATTGATGTATGCCGTCGAGTCAATTGAAATTTTATTAATTGATACAATCAAAATTGTAGAGCATTGGCACGGTAAAACTATAGTTTTTATTCTTAATTTATTACATATTGAACATCATATCGACATTTTTATGATCGGTAGTGCAACATAGCCTAGTTCAAAATAATGACTTTAGTTTATGTTACATATGTTTGTTTACTTATTGAAAAAAACATCAATATGACTTAATGTAAACAAACAAAACATATTATGTTTAACAAAAACTTCATCGAAAACAAGTATTGAAAGACAGACTGAAAATGTTACTCATATATGACTTATGAAACATACTGAACATGTCATCATGTTACACATGTGTGCATACATACTGCAGAAACCCTCAATATGACTTCATAAGAACAAATGAAACATATCATGTTTCGACAGAACTCAACCAAAACAAATATTGGAAGTAAGACTGAAAATATTACTCTAATGCGACTTACCAAACATATTGAGTCTGTTGAGCTGTAGAGGGGCTTTTATTTGTTTATCGTGAGGTAGGCATGAAGAAATTCAAAGAAGTTTCCTTTGCGATCTACGTCACTATTGACCCCATTTATCTTTTTCAAGCAAACTTATAGCATAGCATAGCATAGCATAGCATAGCCGACCGTACACATCCTGGGGTGGCTGTCGATTGAGTCGTTTAATGCGCCAGAAAAGTTGCCTGGGACTTGACAAACCTTTCATTTAACGAACTCTCGACACCTGGCCAGGTCCTTACGATCAGCGGGGATGGGAAGGAAATGTTGATTAGATATCTACTCAGAATATGTCCAAGAACTTGGCCCACTTCATAGATATCTGGAGTTGGAAATTGGGTAGAGTTTAATGGGGTGCTTTTCTTGGCGAAAAAGCGTATGAGAAATGGTTTAATCATTTACCTGGTTACCGCTGAAAAGTGAATATAAGCATTAAGCAGGTCGCACAAATTTCGTAGCTAGTACAGGCCTAGACCATAGTTGTGAGGATTGCCTCCTTCCCGTCGGATACCAAATACAAAGATTGGAGACTTGTATCTGCCTTTTCGACAAGACTGACGCAATCCTCCAACAGTCGAGAGTTGTCCTGGCCTCGTCCTTGCGACTGCTGAGGAATATGAGGAATATGAAAGGATGGTTAGTTTTGGACACCTATGCAAGATGTGGGGATATGACTGTTGTTCTAGGTGTTGTTAGTGGAAGAGTACTCCAAAGGATGCGGCTGGGCAATGTTCAGGCACACCATTATTAGACTGCTTCAAATAAGTTATCCGTCCAATACGTCCTAGCTTCCTTGTCATCGGTTTTTATTTGAGTTACTTGATTTTTCGGTTGAGAATCTGAAATATTAGATAATATTGACATTGACGTCGAATAAACTACATATTATTGATACGCTCGCCACAGTTATATGTTTTTACAGTATTATTTGTATCATATAATAAATTTACCTTATTCCTGCTGAAATGCTGAAATAAAACGTTGATTATTAGAGGAAATGGAAACAAAATATTACATAAACATCAAAAAGTGCAACAAACTTCGATCTTGGAGTATTTGTAAACTACTGCCTGTTTATTTTAGGCAGGAAAATTTTGAGATCAAAATTGGATTTGGTAGATCTTACGTTTGGAGATCAAATTTGGTTGGGTTGGCCAATAAAAAATACATAAACAAAACACATATAATATAGCAGTAAATTTGTTTCATTTACCTCACTCCCATTAATTAGTAAATACTGGTACATATATAAAAAGTTTGTAGTCTGATTTAACATAATTAGATAAAACGGAACTTTCTCACCAAGTTTCCAACGATAAACTTCGTCCAAAATCTTGAAGGAATCGATTGCATTGATAAATCCAGGAAACTTCCATATATCCGACAAGTGACTTTTGCACGTGAGTTCTCTCCTGCGACACTTTTGACGAGTTTCTTGATCTCCAAACAGGTTATACGTTATACACATAATCCTCAAGACAATTTCCAGCCCTTAATTGTAACACCTCACCTATTTCTTCGTATTACTCTATTATCACAATTCAATGTAGAAAATTTAGGAATTCTCAACTACACGAGGATTTCAGAAAAAAATGAAGGTAATAAAAATGACAGCACCCAGCTTAGTTCAAGAAAATTCTCAGAAAACGAACCGCAATCATTATAAAACACGATAGATTGCCGAGGAAGGATGCGTGGTCGGAAATACCGTTCCAAACGCTCCATATATAACTAGAGTATAATGATGATTTGAATATTTAAATATGAATAAAAAAATATTCAAAAAGAATTAAACCAGAAAGATCTCACCAAATTGCTTTGTAATCCAACGATGTGCTGCAGGATCTCTTGATCGATGGCTTGAATGCAGATTTGCAATAGGCTTCCACCTCCACCATCAGCTGGATCAATGCATTTCTCGCGTTTAGTATCATACGGGCGTATCTACAATGATCGATTTCTCTTCATCGACTTTCTCTTTGGGTAATATCTTGGCCGCCAAATCATTTCCGGTTATTTTTATTGTTCTAGATGCTAGTCCTAGTTGTCCTGCACCGAAAAACATCAAGAGATCATCCGAACACTGGTCGTATTTCCCGGTATAATCCAAAGAGAAAATCGATGAAGAGAAATCGATCATTGTAGATACGCCTGTATGATACTAAACGCGAGATTTGTATTGGCGATGAGCACCCTCCTTTTCAACGGAACGCCACCGTGGTTCTCAAGATCTTCATCCTGTTCGCAATCAGTCAACGAGATTGGTGGCAATGGAACTCACGTAACACCGCATTAGCGCCACAATCAGCACATCCAGATTCACCGGAAAACAGTCGCTAATCAAGCAAACCACATCCATACACTCCATAAAACCAAGACGCTCGGCTCAACGCCCTATTAAACACTTTTTCACGTATCTGCTAACCGGGTGGCGTAGAGCCAGCCAGATCATCAGCCGAATCAAGAAAATTGAACTCGGAAAAAAAAATGCTGTCACAAACAAAAAACACTTCCACTCGCGGTCACTGCCTACTTCGATCCTTTTCTTATCTTTTTCAAGCAAACTTATATCATCATTATAAATAGCAAAACATTTTATGTCGTAAAATATAAATGTGAGCTGCAAAATATTGTGATAGTTTATATATTTATTACAATAATCGGGTAAGTTGGACGGCAGTAGTAAAGAGAAGAATCTATTGAAAGTTCGCTATTGAAAGTTCGCGTGCAATACAGGAAATATGTTATAATGTAAAACCCAACAAATTGGAGTGTTGTTATGTATTTGCATTTATTAGCAAAACGTTAAGGTGAAGATATGACGAAGCCACAGCTCGAATTTTCATGAGCACAAATCTGAAGAACCGAAAGTCCCTACCGAGAATATGTTTGGTGAACATATTAAGACAAATATAAAACTTAATCAGACTTGTCATATTGCGGCATAATAAACGTTATTAGAACATATCCAACTAAAATGATAACAACATGTCAGATTTGTTTGAAAAGACAAAATATTTACTCAAATACGACTTTTTAATAGGAGATCACTAAAGACTAGTTTTTGGAATCATGAATATGACTTATTCAAGACAACATTTGTTTTGAAAAACTTTGAAACAACTGTTATAGGACAAAATGATTAGTTTAAGACTTCTGATTATGTTTTCGGTGTTACTTGGGAACCATAGCCAATATCACCGCCAACCTAGGATTCAAAAGCTCCCACTGACATCGGGTTACTTATTAGAAAATCTTACCGCATTTGGTGCTCCCGCATTTTACATTTGCATTTTGAATGCACACAGCAATATTCCTTTTAGGTTTGCTTCCGGGATTCCTAATGGGTATCTTCCAGAATTTCTTCATGGATTTCTTCAGGAATTGCTACAAGGATTCCTCATGATGGTTGCTTATAATAAACATTGTGAAACGTTTGCTTTAACCATGTCTAAGCAAGGAAATTCTCTAGGGATAGTGCAAGGGTTCCTCTTGAAATTCCTCCAGGCATTCCACCAGGTATTTTAACAGAAATTCTTTCAAAATGATTTCCAATTCGTAAAAACACGCTTCGCTAAGAGATCCAAGATCAGATTTAGACTGCACTATGACTGATCTACCGAGAAAAGCGGCCATGACGACCAAATGCTTCCTCAGAGGTATTTAATAGCCAATTGGGTGATTTTATACAGCAATATCTCAATTATCGCCAACAACTTGATTGGAATTGCAGAATAGCAGCTAGTAGCAGCCAAATTTGATTTCAATGTCTCCCAGGGATCTCAAACAACGACATAGTAGTAGTCCCGAAGCGAAACTCAGCGAAACTTTTTTTTGTATGAAACGGTTTGTATTGGGAAAAAAATATTTAATAGTTTTAAAATCAACATTTCTACGTCTGATACGTCGTTCGAAAGGTTTGTTAACAAGCTTTTAGAAATTGCTTTAAAAGTTTAACATTTTTCATTTAAGCCGAAGATATGCGAATTTGAACATATGATTAATTTTACCAAAAATTGGCAATGGTCTCATTCTGCTGCCAATATCTCGATAAGTATTGGGATTAGCAAACTAATATTCTAGAGTTTACTGGTCCAAGTAGTCTACTTTCAACTACCGAACCTGAATCTCAAATTAAATAAAGTCAAATTTTGATTTTTGGCCACCTGAATCCCCTTAGTGGGTTGTCTCAATTGGCTAAGACTAACACTACGGACCACCTGTGCCGGGGGTAAAAGTCCACTAAACAGGAAACCCCAATCCAAAGTGTCGGGCGACCCGTGCTGTTGGATGAATGGTTGAGGGGGTTTAAAATATGCTCGATCTATAACGGAGCCCGTAACGTAGGTACAGGGGATGGCCAAAATGTTTGGGATAGGCAACTTTTTTTTCTCTCACAAAAAAGTTCAACATGCTATAACTTTTCAGAGTGCATCAAAAAATCTCAAATTTCGACTGCTTGTCAACCTATTATATGTGCATCATTGGTACAAATTTGGGCTCGATTGATTAATGTTTCGCAAAGTTAGAACCGTTTGGGTAAAACATTATTTTTAGACAACTCTTTTTTGAGCTGTCATATCTCGGAGACCAGTGAACCGAATGGAATGAAATTTTGAACGTACACTAACAATATGCAAATGCTTCACAAACTATTTGAACATAGGTACTTTTTAAACGTTGTAAAAAGTTATCATGGATTGACAATTTTTGGATTTTTCTCGAAAAAATGTAATTTTTTTACATCAATGTCAATAAATTTTAGTGTTGATATTCAAAGATTTTCCATTTCTGTTCTCAAGCTATCTCTAATCAGATATATTGGAGCCTATTTAGATTGAAGGAAGAACACGTTTCGTATGTTTTGTGTGGTATTGTGAATTTGACCTATTTTCCTCTATATGGGTCAAAATTCCAACCCGGTATAACTTAATTCGCCGTGAGAAAATATTACATTTTATAACGTCGTATTAAGTATCAATATATTGTTGATAAACGTTAAAAAATTCATTCAATTCGGTTCACTGGTCTCCGAGATATGACAGCTCAAAAATGAATTGTCTAAAAAATAGTGTTTTACTCGAACGGTTCTAACTTTGCGAAACATTAATCAATCGAGCCCAAATTTGTACCAATGATGCGCGTATAATAGGTTGATAAACAGTCAAAATTTGAGATTTTTTTATGCACTCTATGAAAAGTTACAGCATGTTGAATTTTTTTGTGGGAGAAAAAAAGTTGCTTATCCCAAACATTTTGGCCATCCCCTGTAGATCGCCTTTATGTGTTGCGTTACGGTTCAAGATCTACCAAACCGGACCCTAGTGACATCCGGTTTGTCAAGGTGGGGTAATGTGTTTTGGTAATAAGGATTCATGGTACAAAGTCCTTGTTACTGGTGACAGTTTCTAAAATTGCATTTATTCTCCCTTGCTGATAGTTAAAGAATCGGACTTTGCCCACCCGAGACTACACTTGACGTTAGGAAAACAAACATGCTTTACGTATCTAACTGCGTACTAACCTATCAAGGACTGTTAGTTCTGGTAATTCAAGGACTAACGTGCATTCTTATTGTAGAACACATTCTCTAATTTGACAGAGTTTTGCAGCTAGCCTAAAGTCCCGGGTTTTTCTTTGTTGTCCTGGGACTAAACTAGAAGCAAGACATGGATGGGGCTAGAGCATGGATAAATATCAATACCTACCACCGTTTTGTTTTTCTCAGAATTCAAATAGATTGTGTTTGATTAGGGGCGCTCTTTCACGGGGATTTAAATCTCTATGATAAAGGGACCTTTTCATCGCAATCGATTTCTTGCACCTCTGGGATAACAAAACAGGAACTGTACAGAAATCGATGCTTCATTGCCTCTCAATGACAATGGAGTAGTACGACATGCACTAAATACTAAGGATACGGGTAATGCCACAAAAGATCAAAATACCGTCTACCGCCGTTGGTTTGACCTCATTTAATCTGAACACTTTTTAATTTGACCCCCGCTTATCTGCACATCGTTCAAACTAAAAATGGTTCGAACGTCATTCTGCTCATGGAACGGGGGGAAACGCAACGCAGAATCAAAACAAAACAGCAAAAAGGGTTACCATCAGTGTGTTTTTCGATGCCCACAGGGTTTCTAGAAGTTCAAATTAAAAAATGAACCCCGTTGGTTTGCATGAGGTGTCGTTCAAACCAACGAGGGTAGACGGTAGTCCAATTTGGGATGAAGTCTGCAATACACGGTGTGTTGTGTAGAACAACTTTATGATAAAAAAATAAGTAAGTCTGAAATTTTGCCCAATGATACTTTGGGCCATTCCCTTCAATTTGCTGGGTTGGTGGAAAACATCCATCGGGGGGTCTAGAACAAATTTTTTTTTTGAAGATTTTTCATGCAAAAACTGTTAAAAGCGCATATTGCAAATTATTGCATCTCCTACAAATAGTCACAACTTTTTTGTTTTTGAAGATAGAACCATAAAATTTTCAGGCGTTTCGAAGTAGTATGCGTAGATGACTGTGTGAAAATTTTATTGAAATATGTTGAATGGTTTTCAAATAATAGCAAAACTATCAAACGCATTCTAAAATACTAAGCTTAGTAGCAAAAGTCCAACCGAATATCTATTATTATTTTAAAATAATAATACATGAAAAATATTTAATTCTATACACCTTGAGTCATTATGATGGCGGTACTGTGGAAACTTGTTTTTCAAATTATGAACAGATACATAGTCAAATACATGAAAGGAAACACACACACAGCCGTTATGTAACTTTTCACTAAAATATTAATTATTTATTTCAAGAACGTGGTTTTGCGTATGCATGTTCATTTTTTCCATTTTTTTAATAATTAAGGTCTTATCTAAGTATCAAATTGCAAGCAAAAGGCTCTAGGGGAGCGTGGCGCAATAATTTGGATTACAAAAAAACTGTTTGTTATTTTTTCGAAAGATATAATATAGAAAATTGTCTACTAGTAAACGACGCCCTAACAATGATCAATCACTCTTCCTCATGCTTGGAGGTTTCAAATTACACAGAAAATATTCTTTGAGACACCATATGCAAATCGATAAGACTATTTAAATCATTGTTATAAAATTGTTTTTCCTAGGCTTTATGCTGAACAGCCTAATTTTCATGCTTAATGTAGAAATATTTTCAAAAAGTACTCCTTTCTTTCAACTATTCTTTCAGTACTTATTATCAGTTATTTGTTAATAAATGGTGGCATAAGCAATCAGCATCATATTGCTATTAAATTCAGAGACAAACTTATGTTTAGGTCCAACAGCTACGTCAAGTATCGTGGAATAATCCGGAAACTATGTTTAGTACCGTAAAGTTGCCCTAGATCGAATATTGCCCAACTAAATTCTGTTTTGAATTCAGCTCTCGTTTATTGTGTCCTTCGAGACAGTGGTTTAATGTAGACTCATACCCACAACTTCAATGTTATTATGAGGTCTTTAACAGAGTTAACTTGTTTTTATTCTTTGACTAAGGTGAAATACTATTTAATTTTGAGCTTGTAAACATTAATTCCAAAATAATTTAGTTTCTGTACTTTTTTCCTCGAAACAGAGATGTTTCCCAATCCTCGAGTGCTTTTTTTGGCTTATCAAATAACATTCAAATATTTTTTTAGGGAAGGCCGACATGCTCTGCAATCATGATAATTTTGTTTATTATACTGCCGTGAATCGCAAGTCAGGCATTGAGAAAATGGACTCTGAAGTTTTCAAATTCGATTTCTATGTGAAACTTAAAAAAATCGCCACGGATTAAAAACTTCTGCGATCACCATGAAACTTTCACACATTATTTCAAACGTGAAAACATAACAGTGAAAAATATAAAACTGACTAACAGTGTTACACAAGTTCGTAATGGGACTGACTTGCGATTACTTTTCATTATGGGACAATCTGACTTGGTGTTGTTTTTCAATTTTACTGAACAAACTATTTATTTTTATTCACGTAACTGGAAGATCATCCGAAGAAAGGTCGTAAACCACCATCAACTCAATTTTGACCAAATTGCAGATGGGACTGACTTGCGATTCACGGCAGTATAGGATTCGTGATAGAGGCATACTTGTACTTGTGAACATGTATACGCAAAACCACGTTCTTGAAATAAATAATTAATACTTTAGTGAGAAGCTACATAACGGCTGTGTGTGTTTTCCTTTCATGTATTTGACTATGTATCTGTTCATAATTTGAAAAACAAGTTTCCACAGTACCGCCATCATAATGACTCAAGGTGTATAGAATTAAATATTTTTCATGTATTATTATTTTAAAATAATAATAGATATTCGGTTGGACTTTTGCTACTAAGCTTAGTATTTTAGAATGCGTTTGATAGTTTTGCTATTATTTGAAAACCATTCAACATATTTCAATAAAATTTTCACACAGTCATCTACGCATACTACTTCGAAACGCCTGAAAATTTTATGGTTCTATCTTCAAAGACAAAAAAGTTGTGGCTATTTGTAGGAGATGCAATAATTTACAAAATTCGCTTTCAACAGTATTTGCATGAAAAAACTTCAAAAAAAATTTTTGTTCTAGGCCCCCCGATGGATGTTTTCCACCGACCCAGCAAATTGAAGGGAATGGCCCAAAGTATCATTGGGCAAAATTTCAGACTTACTTATTTTTTTGTTTTAAAGTTGCTCTATAAACACACCGTGGCAATACTACAGAGCAAAAATAATACACGTATATATAACAGCTTCGCGGTTACTTGGGTGTGGTCGCTACTTATAATTAAGATGGCTGAAGCAATGAGCGGAACACATGAATTAGAAAAATAACGGAAGAAAGAATTTGGTATGGTTAGTGAGAGTCAGAAAAACCATACGTCTCCTTAGTATAGTGCTTAAAAAACGAGAAATTCGACAATGAGCGCTAATGCACAGTGACGTCAGCATTATCTCCTTCTCTTTCCTTCGGCGTCGGTCCATAAAGCCAAGGGAAGATTCAAATATTACGTCCATCATTTTTCGGGATTTCAGACCCCCCCTCCCCCCTCTGTCACGCATTTTCCCTATACCTAATACACGTACTGCACACTTTTGAAGGCCCCCCCCCCCGCTCCCCCAAATGTTGGACGTAGTTTATAAACGTTCCCCAAGCCGTCCTTGCCCTCAAAAAAAAATTGAGGGCAATGTTTACAAATCGTATGAGAAATCGATGAGATTAGGTTTTTGCTGCAAGCCTCTATTGTCTATGCGTTTCAGCTGAGAAACAGGCTTTGTCCTAGTGAGGACGTTGCACCAAGATGTCATGTTTGATTTCTTTGAGGAGGATGAGGCGTACTTTGTTGGTGTTATTCTGTTGCAAATTCTCATATCTCTTCGTTGAATAGATAGTTTGTTTTAATAACTGAAGTTTTGCTGAAACAAGAAAATATCGACAGACCCACAAAATACTCCTTCATGTATGCAACCATACGCCATCTACTTAGAGTGGTTCAAAAAATCGTTTTTACTTTACGCCGCTTATTCTATTTAATTCCAGTTTCTATACTTTCTCAGTTTCTCAAAATTTGTTTGATTTGGTTGGAAATTGAGACGTACCTTTTCCCCAATAGCCCTAGAGGGTTAGTTGACCTCTGGTACTCTTTGGCTACTCTTTCATCTTATTCATCGAAGTATATAGTTTAGGGTATAGGGTATGGTTGATCCAACAATCAATATTATGTCGAATTCGTTTATTCTCGACGGTGCACTGCACCGGTGTAGCAATTGACACCGGAAAAACGAACGGTTTCAGTACAATTTGTTGACAGTTTATGATGGTATTAGTAAGAGCGCGTGAGAGCGTCAACAAGCGTGAAAACAATAATGGATATAAAAAATAAACATAATCAATGCTTTTATGATTTCCGTGATGAACAAAATTATTTTTATTTATTTTTATTTTTTACTTTCTATCCAATTGGGTTTTTAAATTTAGAAAAAATCAATGATTTTATATTTTTAAACAAAAGGGCACCATTTTCTAAGCCTCTATGATTTTTTTCAGATTTTTAGAACTTTGTTTTGACACCTAAAATCAATTTCAAAATGATTTATTCAAATCACCTTTTGACAGCTGGGCAACTGCTTGACAGCTCCACCCAGTACAAAATCCGACGAGGGGTGATTCGACAAATCGCTCCCACACAAACTTCAAATTGATTTTTAAATAGGTTCCCGGGCCAAGGGGGCGGACAGCTCGATCTGGGATCAAAATATCAGAAATATTAAAAATATTAATCCAAATATCATCAAATTGATCAAGTGTGCTGCGACATTCGTTTTGTTTGTTATCATGTCAAATGATTTTGAAAAGTGATTATACGAATCAGCATATGTAGTTCCTTGTACATAGTTCGAATCAGCGATAGCATTTCAATAAAATAATCAATTTGGTAAACGAAGCGCTCACGATTGCAATCTACCCCATGCCACCCAACCGTATAATTCCAACTTGTGCACAAGCATCTGGATTCATGCTTTATTTCAAGACGTTCATTGAGTGGGTCTTGAGCAAGCAGCAGTCTTAGCTAGAATTGCATCCTATCATTCTAAATATGGTCATCCGTGTTCTGTGTTTCGTATCGTGCTGTACACATTCCAAACTCTTGCATAATGTTTTTTTCTCGGATTGTAGCTATTGAAAAAAAAAAACTGTTGCAAATCGCTACATTGTTGAATAGTAAAATTCTTGTTAATGGTTTCACTAGGTCATACCGTTTAAAACAAGCGTATCAAAAAAGCAAAATCCCTATCGTAGTAGAAGGTAGCGAGCTCGCAACTTTTAGGTGGGAATGAGTTGAAAATAACTGTAATGTAAAAAGTGCTGAATATGCGTTACGAGATCATTTCAGACCCTGGATTGCACAACCGCTTGGGGTTAAAACATTGCACACGCATGCTCTCAGGGCCGGATCTAAGGGGGGGCCGGGGGGGCCGGGCCCCGGGCCCCCACATTTTTGGGGCCCCCACAAAAACCTTTTTTGCTTGCTAACATTAGCTTTATTTTTCATATTGCTGAAGTACTGTTCGAAAATAAGGAAAAACATTTTTGGTCATCTCTCAGAAGGGCCTCCACATCCGCTCGGGCCCCGGGCCCCCACAATCCTTAATCCGGGCCTGCATGCTCTAGACCGAAATTCTAAAATGATCAATCACGAAGTAATAGATTTACGTTTTATTTATGGATTGTGGTGTAAAATATAATTTTATTTTATCTGTGTGACCAAGGAGAAAATCGCTCAGGAGACATCCAGTTGAGTGGTGATGTAGAAAATTGGTTCTATCCACCATTCGACACGTTATAAAAATTATGAATTTCATCGCACAACCTTCTCTACTGTATGGGTATCTGAAAGTGTAAAAATAGTTAGTTATGTCGTAGAAACTCATGAATTAATTATCATTCGATATCGCTGAAATTCATTACCCTTCGATGTTTGCTATTTCTATGCAACAGATTGGTTTATGACAGACGTACATTGAAAATAAAACGGGAGCTACTTGGATTGAACAAATGGTTTTAATAAATATTAAAAATATCAACCAATATTAACCCCGATATCATCAAGCTGTCCGACCCCTTGTCCCGGGCCCCAAAATTCATGAAAATTTGGTTTCCGGCTCAGTTTGGCGTGCAGATTCAGAATATGGAATTATCTCAACATCGCTTAAAAAGCCAATTAAACAATTTTAAAAGTTTTCAGTAATCCACTTGTACACGATAAACTTGTAATAATAAATTTTACTTGAAAATTCTTATCCAATGTTTTAACACTCCTACATTATTTATCTTCTTCAAATTCTCGTAATATCATAATTTTTCAATTATAAGCAACTTTTTAGAATTTAACAATTTCCGTTGCCTAATAAAAAAGAATGCTAACATACAATTGTAAACGATCTACGTGCACAAATTTAACACAAAAAATGTCAAAGGCAGTT
Organism: Aedes albopictus; assembly: GCF_035046485.1. NCBI lineage: Eukaryota > Metazoa > Arthropoda > Insecta > Diptera > Culicidae > Aedes > Aedes albopictus. The sequence continues at coordinate 75,673,185 of NC_085137.1, read as the reverse complement.
CAATAGAAAACGTTTAGCTACAAAGTAAAAAGAAAAATAAATAAATGCTTTTTTAAACATAACGTTATTGAAACGCAACTCATATTAAAAACGCTTAAACCATCCTTTAGTGACATTTGTTTGACTTTCAATGTAATTCAAAAATCCAATATTTGTTGTAAGAAACTGTACCTACAAAAGGTTACTTCCGTAATATTTCAGTCCACTTTGAATCAACTCTTTAAAATTTCATGTTACCGATATTTTTTTTAAGATTCCTCAGAAGTTGATTGAAAGACGTGATAATCATCCATCAAGTTTAAATAATTTTTAAACGCATAGATTTGCTGTTAAATGAATATCCAAGAAAACTGTTTACCTAATGCGCAAGAGAAAATCATCATTCCTACCAAAACAAAACCACGATACAAGTTCAGCGATATGCATGTATTGGTAAAACTAGCTTTGTACCTGCTACACCGCGCTCAAACTGGGTATAGCATTTTCTTGCACCGGTGCCAATCGGGTGTCAAAACATAACAGTACCTGCGAATAAACGAACGGTTTCGGTGCAAGTTTGCTACACCCGGTGGCAAAGCGGTGCATGCGGTGCAAATAAACGAATTCGACATTAGTAACCGTTTGCTTGTTGTAGCCATTGGAAACAAGACATAGAGTATAACGGGTGGCCACTAAATAGCGGGAATGCTTCCAAAGTGCTCTTAAAAATATATGATCTTAAAAAACGGCAATCTGAATCTATCTATCATAAAGGTTTAACACTGTACTTTCATGGAAAAATATAAAATTTTAGAAAATTGAACGTAGTAATTTGTACAGCAAATTTGTGTAGTGATGTTGGAGCAACTGCTTTGTACGACTTTTAAAATTTAACTTTCACGCATTTTCTGCATCTGCGAAATAGTTAGTTCGGAGACGAACCAGCCTCGGGCTGAAAGTCTCGTTAATAAAGATAAAAAAAAAAAAAAAAAAAAAAAAAAAATAGTTAGTTGAAATAATTGACTTCCCAGCTACCTTTAGCATCTACACACTCAAACAACAATAGGAAAAAAATTGGGGATACTTACTGGTTTTACTGTTTTGGTGGCGGCAGCCTTTTCTCGTAAATGACGTTTATTGAAATTTCCAAAAAATGCCATTTTTCTGTATCATAAAAACGTGTCAATGTAATTTGTGCACTGCGGTTCATTGTTGACCTTTTTGTGTGCTATTTTATTTTATAACAAACCATGTACATGTTGTACAACGTGTAAATGTGATTTGATGTGAATATTTGATATTTTACACGGCATTCTCTTGATTTATCCAGCCCATGACGCAAAAGTACGTTTAATGATGTGAAATGATTTCATGCTTATTGGTTTAGCTAGTTTACATCTATTTCCTTCAGGATCTGTTTCTAGGGATGCCAGGTTGTAGAGTTCATTCAAAACCGGACAGATTTTAGGTTTTCTTTTAACTTTTTTTCGGATTTTTTTAGTAATCGGTAGAGCCGTCCAAGGCGCTTAACTAGTGCTTCCTGTTTCAATGTCGTTTTCTACAGAACAGAATAAGTTGAAACAAAATAAAAAATACGCTGACTTTGTGGATAGATAGATGATTGTTTTGCATAAAAAACTTTTCTCTATGGGCGCTTGTAATTTTTTAATCAGTTGCTAAAACCATTCCCGTTATTTAGTGGACACCCGTTATTGTCCAGAATCGTTCACTCTAACAGTTGTCTTTCGAAGAAATAATTAAAAAGCTGTTTCAAAAGTTTCGATTTCTTTATTTTCGCTGATTACAATGTGAAACAAAAACTTGCCTTACGGTTGATAAAATATAGCACCAACCGTTTTCACAATAATGACATTACGAGCAAACCGACATCTTTGGCATCGTTCTTCTCAATACAACAGTATCAAAGCATTCCTATCGTTATCAAATTCAGTTACTAAAACTATTCATCCGCAGCGGCGGGCTTTCGAGCCCACCCCCTGGAACGTTCATTCAATGGCAGTATTTACACTTAGGATGGCACTTTTTCCCGTCTACCCCGCAGCGACATCCGCCGCTGGTGTCGCCTTTGCCACCGGGACCCCACCGGGGACCTCGCGTGACCCAACAGATTTCCGTTTTGCACATGCTGCACTTGAGCCAGTCGCAGCCCCACTTTTTCATTATGACGACCTTGAAACGAGATGGTTGAACAGAAAACGAGGAATTAATTGGGAATTCGGTAGTGGATTTCGATAGATTTTGTACGAACCTGGCACGTGGGACACACGATGGCGTCCCCTCGGTCGACCATCTCCTGGAGCACGGCTTTGGTTCGTCTCGCTTCGATGTTCGTATCACAGTCGCTGTTCAATCGATCTTGGTATTGTTTGCAGTCGAGTCCGTCGTGGATTGCCTGAGAAGATGGAACATTTGGAATCAATTGTCAGCAGACAGTATACGGAAACAGGTTACACCTACCCTGCACGTAAGGCAATTTACAATGGTGCAAACGGGACATTTGAATTGGTTCACGTCGTCCTCGTAAATGCACCAACCACGACAATTGGGTGTTTCACAATGGAAGGTATTGTCGAGCTTGCTTTCCGCTTGGCGTATTGATTTAGCAAGATGTGCCTCATACATATCCTTTGTCACCAGGGCTTTGATTTCGCGTTGCTGTGGAAGAGATTGATAAAATTTGAGTGTCGTTAAGGAGAAACTTCAGAGAATATAAACATGGCTGCCACAATGGCCTACTTGGCCCCCTACTCACGTTTTCAAGAGCACCAATCTTGGAAAATCGTAAACAAATGCTCTCGACTTGTAAAAGCTGCCTCTTTTTGCACGTGAGCAAAGCCAGGAAAAACAAGTGCGGCTTGGCTCGATGCTTTGTTCGTCAGATTTGTGCCTCTAAAGTTTGTATGAAAAATTGCATTGGGATTTCTTGATGTTTCACCTTAAGCGGTAGTACTTGTCCAGTAGGTGCCTAGCAGTTCCCTGTACTTGCTTTGGCAGTGATCTGCACTTTTACCCTAACAGTATCTCGTACCTACTGTGCTAATGTTCTGCGCACTTGCCGTTACCGGAAGACTTGCCCTAACAGTGCTCAGTATTTGCCCTGTTTGTACCCTGTAGAATGGTCGTGGATGTAAGCTGAGTCATGATAAAGGTTCATGTTCGAATTTGTCATAAAACAACCCTGCATATTGCTCTGTTTATTTGTCGTGCTACTGTCCCTCACAATTGCCATGATGGTGACCAGTATTCATCTTGGAAGTGCTTGACACTACCTTGGTACCCTGGTAGTACCCTGTCTTTTCCCTGACAGTTTCCCGTCACCTTTCTCATCCTATGTGCTTCCCAGCTCTATCCCTTGCAGTATGCTGCGCTCGCGTTTCCAATCACCCTGACCCACTTTACCTGGATTGTACTCTCACAACTGTAGGTAGTATCCATATAGGGACACTTGATTTCCGCTTCCTCGCAATAGTTGATCGTATTCACTAGACACTCCTTGCAGAACGAGTGCAAACAGTCGCGCAGCACGATACCTTCGTACTGGCTGAACTGCCCGAAGCAAATCGGGCACTCGAAGGGATCAACGTTGGCTATCAGATCCGCCGAATCCAGGTTAACCAGTTCCATGTAGTGATTCGTAACGTCACTGTCGTCTTCGGGCATAACCAGACCGTTCCGGCCGAATTTTACCGGTTTGCCCGGATTCTCTTTCAGCAATATAGCTCGAACAATAGGACTTGCAGTCGTTATGACGGGTCCATCAGCTTTAGGTGTTGGCGCAATGCCGTTGTTATAAGAATTCGGGTTGAAGTTGTCCACACCACGATACTTGTTTCGCGTAATGTTAGGACTGGTAAATGCCGTCATAACAATGTTCTTCTGCTCCGGTACCTGTATGTGCCTCGTCGTCAACAAATCGGTCGTACTCGGCTTGGCATGTTGATTCGCTTCGGTAGCCTTGTTCTCATCCAGAAGAATATTGAAAATGTCGGAGGATTTGCGATTACTGGACACGCGGTTCAGATCGTTACGAGTTTCCTTGGGCAAGTTCCTTAGCTGAACTGATGGCGCTGCTTTATCCAAGTCATCTTCAATGAACCGCTTAAGTTCTTCGGGAATGAAGTCGTCCTCCGTTGTTCGATAACGTGCTGGAACCACGTAGGATGCTGGTCGAGCCTCTGAACATGCTCCACACCCGGGTCGATTCGGTGGATTAATGAGCGTACACAGAGGGCAAGCCCATCCCTCTTCGGTATCGTTCTGAGGTCCTTTATCCTCCATGATGGTAGGAAGTGCTGTGGCACCTGGAATAAGAGAATAAGAGAATCAACCCATGTTCTTAGAAGTATATCTCCATGCAAGCTTCTACCTAACACAGCCTCATCTTCAGCGTGAGGATCGTTTTGCGTGTCGGAGCATTCACCGTCTGAATCGGAAACTGTGAGCATCTTCACTTCTGCTTGGCTGAACTGCGGCTGAACCTTCATCAACATTGGCACGGTTTTCTGTTCCACCTTCACCCTGTTGATCGGTGCCTGAGCGCTGGATTCCTTCAGAGCTATTGGCGCCGTATTTACAATAAACAGCTGCAGAGCTTGATCGCTATCCTGCATTCCATAGTCAGACAATGTTCTGTGTTCCTCACATAGTTGCCGATCTTTGAAGATCCATCGTTGAACGTGCATTGGTATTCCGAAGTTCTTATTGATTGTCTCTTTCATTTGGATGAGCGTAGTGCTTGACGACACGCTGATCTTCATTGGGCCCTTTCTGGTCGATTTATCGTTGATGTAGAAGGAAACGCTGCAAATAAAAGGACTGTTTAAGAACATGCTTAGCTCAAAGAAATTGACTATCTACTTACCAAATCTCCGTCAAGCTCCCGGTAGACCCAGTATCGGATCCCCCCGGACTCTGTCTCGTGACGGAAAGTGAAACCTTCATTTTGGCCAAGTCCATAGCCAGTTTGGCGGCTCGATCGTGCGCTCCATCTCCGATGGCGACCTCCAAGCTTCTCAGAAGCTTATTGATTGCAAGCGTATTGGACCTGTTCATTGGCGTTTCTGCGTATTTGAGAGTATTCCTGAAGTGTTGTACGCCTTGGGCCGAGCGAAGTTGTTTGGATATCTGGCGAACCTTCTCGTTCTGTTGGTCAGACAGTTGACTTTGCACAGGTACGCTGCTTCGATGAGCACTATGTGTCTTAAACTGCTGCTCGTCCATAGCTTCGTAGTGCACTTTTTGAACGTCGTTTGCCAATACTAACTGTGGCTCACTTAGCTCGTTCACGGTTGCTGGTATAGAGGAACTGGTAGCTTGTTCAATGTTCTTCTTCGATGTGTTTAGTTCCTGATTGATGATCTTAGTTTCCGCAATTCTGTTTATTGGTTTCGTTTCCTCCGGCTTCCGAATGAAGGTTTTCTTGATGGCTCCCAGTTTGTACGGCTCTGCAACAACCGGAGGGTGTTCCTCCATAGGCGGAGGCCTTCGAGCCATTGTGGGGCTGGCTTTCCGTATCGGTTTTGGACTCTTTGTACTGATTGGAATACCCGACACGAGGCCGTTTCTTCGCTGCACCAACGGAGACTCTCGCTTAGAAGGACCACTGCTAGTGGGTGGTTTCTGGAGCACTGGATACTTATCTGCCAAGGCCTTGGCGTTCATAGCTCGTATCATCTCACGCAGTCGTTCCTTCTCTTTCTCCAATGCTTGTTCGTCCATTTCGTTGACCTTATTGGGAAGAACTTCCGTTGGATGGTCAACTGGACTGGTTGGTCTACCACTGTCCAAATGCGCGCTGAATCGAGCTATTCTGGCACTTCTGACTTCTTCCAGGTCAACGGTTTCCTTGACAGCGAGAGGGCGTTGCTCAAACTTACCATCTCCGGTTTCTGGTGATGCTAGTGGAGCTATCAATACAGGGGTTGTTGTCACTATCACTGCATTTTCCTTGAGTTTTTCATCATCGAATTTGTTGCAGGAGTTGAAGCCTTCTGGAACTGCATTGAAGTTCCGGAACCCGTTTACCCTATCTGGAGGTGACTTTCCGTTCATCAGACTTTTGATGCCCATCTTTGGCGAGGCAAGCATTTTTGCCTGGCCAAATGACTTTTTCGGGCCCTCTACCGTTGCCAAAGATCCATTACCCATGGTCGGGGTTGATTTTGGCATGAAGTACTTCATAACGCGTTCAGTCTTTTTGTCCCAATCTTCGGTCGGTGGGGGAAGTTCTGGCAGAACCTTCGGCTCTGGGATAGCCTTCTTCAATGGATGGTTGGGTCTTAAGGGTGGCTCTTCCAATATGCTAAGTTTGTCGTATGGCTTGATCCGTTCGCAAGCCTCGCAGATGATTCGCCAGTTCGGGTTCTCCAAAGTACAATAAGGACATGACCACAAACCCAGTAAATTCTTGTCACTTCCCGTTTTGGAGAGTGCATGTGGTGGGTTGTCTCCATTGTCAACTACAATTGTTGGAGGTACCATGGCCGGTGGAGTTGAGGGTTCTTTTCTCTCTGCTCCGAAATAGTCTTTCTTGGGAACGAAGGACGTATTCAGCGTAACCTTATTGATGTTTGTGGAGTTCGCCTCGAACTTCGATATCAAATCCTTTGTCGACCGAGGCTTGTTTTCTAGGGTATTCTCCGACAACTGTTCGTCTTTTCGCATAAATGACTGACTTCGTTTGACCAGCTGCTCTGGAGCAGAAAAGTACATCTCGTTGGTAGTCGTTTGTTCATACAGCTTCGCCGCATTTTCCTTGTTGATGATCTCCGCGGCTTCCCGATCCAGTTCGCTGATGCTTGGTATCCCTATTCCAGACTTTCGTTTCTCGTTGTCTCTTTCTCGGCGCTTCGTGTCATCGGACTTTTCTACAATTTTAGCAAAGAGGTTGAACTTGGGCCCATTGGTGGAGGAGCCACCATCTACCAATGAGTTCCTGCAGTAGCCAACTTCAGGTAGATCTTCTTTATCCTTGAGCTTAGACTTTCGCTTGTCGATGGTCTTGAGGATGATGTCCTTTTTGAATGGTAGGGTGCTTTCCTGGTGTTTCATGCCTGATATTGGTCGCTTGTACCACGGTCTAGGGGATATCGGGGATGTAGGAACGATCGGTTTTGTCGTGTTGCCGATGGCCTCGGAGTACAGATAGTCGTGTATTGGTGATCGTGTTCCGTTCGTGTTGATGAAGTTCTCCTCCAGCTTCATTACGTCGTTGTTTGTCAGCATGAATGCAGATGGAGGGTTGTTCGTTGGTGTAGGAGGATCGCTGTCCGGAGGAGCCTGTACTTTACGAATATTGTCGATCAATCGCTGTTTCTGCTCCTCGGTCAACCCTCCAGGAGTTCGTTCTTCGGATATTCCCGGAAGTGGAGTTATTCTCATAGGCATGATTGGTTCTGGAGTTCTCGGCAGCGGAGTTCCTTCGATGATCGCTTTGATTTCTTTGTCCTCGAACAAGCTAGTGTAGGACGATGCTTCGTTGAGAGTCGGCGATGCTGGTGATACTGGAGGAAGAGGAGCTGGCCTTTTCTTTCTGGATAAGGTCGATCCAGGGGACAGAGTACCGTAGTTTGAATTAGTGAGAGTTCCGGTGTTTGATCGTTTTGTAAGTGTGTCGCTGGAGTTGAGATTCAGTGGAGGTGGAGGCGGTGCGCGTCTTTTACCTTTAACGTGTACATATGCGCCAGCTCGTTTATCCTTTGAACTGTCGCTTACGGTTCTGCGATGTTTCTTGACTGGGACATCTTTGGTATCTTCACTTTTTTCAACATCTGAAGTCTCGAGCACACCTTTCGGAGCTGCTGGTAGACTGAGATCTACATAGACGGTCTTCTGATTATCCCTAGTAAGAGTCGCGTCCTTTTCAGATGCGGAAGCAGTCTCTCGAAGATTTGAAAAAAGCTTATATTTCTTACGCAGTGTCAGTTCATACTTTTTGTCCAGTTCCCGCGTACGATCCCGCTCTCGAACGCGTCGCTTATAACTATCAGTGTAAGGACCTGGATTGATAACGCGCTCTGTGGGTTTACTGACCGCTTCGTAGCAGTTCGGCGGTACAAAGGCGAACCCGGTAGTGGCCGTGCTTAAGATACTATCACAGCTTGAACTTTTCGATAGATTAGTGTAGTCTATCTGTGGACTAGGACTCGGCGATGAACTGTGCGTTCCGTTGCTCCGGCTGGCTTGGCTCACTTCGTCCGATGAGCATTCACTCTGGGAATCGCTGGGAGGTTTCGGTTTGGTCACACCACTGCCACTCGATCCAGGCTGTCGCTCTGCTCCTGCCGCAAAGTTCCTCTGCAGGTGGGCAACGTTGACCACCTCCGGCAGTTCGAGGTCCGGGTCTTTGTCCTTTCTGAACCAACGGAAGAACGAATGCAGACCACTGCTTCCACCAGTTGAAGATCGCGAATCAGGCACATGTTTGCTCTAAAATCAAAGAACAATGGTATGGATATTGAAGATCTTAAATATTCATACAAGTTATTCTATCAACGAACCGAGCCTATTTTCTTTTTGTTGGCAAGTTTCTTTCTTTCGTTACTCAATGCTTTATCGCCATCGGATCGGTTCATGTTACGCGTAGCCGCCGTCCAGTATAGGAAGGATGAGTAGCATTATTATTCTACCAATCTAATTGGTGTTCACTGCTCATTGATATGTAATTCCAATTACTGTTCCTCCAATTATTCTACGAGAAAAAAAAAACAAAATAAATCGTTTATAGTTTGAAAACCGAGCAACTGCATCAACCGGCATCTTAACGCGCAAGAATCCGAACGATGTGCGTGCAGCTTAGCATGCTTATGGATTCAGAAAGCCGCACGATCTTCTAATAATAATGCAGTTGCAACAGTACCATACCGTCATCAGTGCTGTGACAGTTATAAATAGTCGCAGATTGGTACGTACGTACGTACCTAACTTCATTCGTCGGTAAATTCTCTGGGAAACAAAACAACAAAATTACGGACGCATAAACGAAAGGCATGTTGGAAAAACGCTGTGCTGTGAAGGAAAACCCCGAAGGAAGATGGGGAAATGGTAGCAGTGAAGAAAAAAACGCACCACCAGAGATTTATTATTAAACATATTTGTCTCCGGTGCACGTCCGGTTTGATGTGTTTTGCTTTGTGTTACGGTCTGGCCCCGCCCGCCATGATCAGGAATCTGTGATGTGGGTTTCTTTGAACAGTACTGCAATTGCAGGCTGGATATCCTAGGTCATTAAAACTGTTCTTGAGTTTAGATCCTGAAGTCTGCGGGTGTAAAGGTAACTTCTTTCATTATACAAAGCTACGATTTGTATGCTATCATGTCCAGTAAATCTTTTGAAAGTTCAATAGACAGTACATATAAGATTAGTCGGGATATTCTAAGTCATCCAAACTGTTCTTGAGTTCAGATCCTGGAGTCTACGGGTATAAAAGTAACCTCTTTCATTATACGAAGCTACCATATGTAAACTATCGTACCTAGTAAATCTTCGGAATGTTCAATTGACATCATCGGCTCGGCTGGGGTCATAATAGTTGTATTAACTAAGCTACTTAACAGTATGGATGGCCCATAACATCCCAAAAATATATAACAACGCTATATATTTCTCGAACTACTTTGGTAAATACAGTGGATATAACACTACTTAACGTACTGGCAAAAGCTATTATCACAACCTGAAGCTATGGTCTTCAAAGTAGTTTTGTTGATGTGGAATATTTCAAAACTATCTTGAAATGTCTCATGAAATACCAGGGGGATTACAGATTACAGATGGATGTGTAATATTACTATTTATTGTGAGATTAACTACTGTTACTGTCATGAGCTAAACATCAGGACAGTTTGAATGACCCTTAATGTCCCAAAGTTTCATAATAATATATAGTAGACTTCAGGTTAGTCGAGTAGGTACCCGCGATTGATCCTGCAACGTTACTCAGTATATCAGATATGGCTGCTGTTACGAGTGTAGACCTGAAGTTCTGAACTCCAAGATAGTTTGGCTAACCTGGAATATTCCTATAGTATCTCTAAATAACATTTGAGATTTGAAGAGCCTCACGAATTCCAGCAAATTATGCTATACTGTTATTTATGGCGAAAACACATAAAGTTGTTCTTGTATATTTGAAGGACTTCCTTTTAGGACAGTTTGAATGTCCCTGAATATTCCATAGGTTTATAATAATATCAAGTAGACTTCAGACTGGTCCAGTAACCACGGGAGATTATGCCAGGTTACGCAGTATAACAGATATGACTGCTGTCATGAGTATAGATCTGAAGTTTTGAAGTTCTGAACTGAACTGAAATATCCCCAAAGTGTTTCTAAATGACATTGTAGATTTGAAGAGCTTCACATATCCCAGTAGATTATGTAATGCCAAACTTTATAATGTTCAGGATGTTCTAGGTTGTCAGTGAAGTATCAAATACAAATATTTCTGTTTTTCCTTAATAGAGGACTCAACTTGCAACAACTTTGCCGAAGACAGTATTTTGTTTACAAATTATTTACAAATCGGTCAACTAGTTTTTGAGATATCGTGATCACCGAAACGGAACATTCTAAATACACCATTTTAAGATAATTGCGTTTGAAGTTTCGCACTTTGCCTTGTCCTTATGAGTGCGTGCCACAATGGGTTGTAACTTTGGTTCTCGTGCTCCAATCTTTATAAAATTTAAAATGTGTATTGTCTAGCTAGTATATTTTCAGATTAGTCAATAAAGAAAAGTTCGATTTTTCATTCCTGCAAGGTATGTAACCCCCCTTGGGCGTTCTGTCAAGTTTTGTTGGTGTTTTAATGTGACTATGGGGAATTCACGGGCCTTTAACCCTTCTAGGATGATAGGAATTTCGCACCACGATGGCGTAATGAACGTTAAGTGTACCTGTCTGGGTCCCGGATAAAAACTAACCATAGGGTATTTGGTGAAAACCATTCCTGTACCATACAGTGTACCAGCTACAACAAAGTGTATTGTAATAGAATGGTTCGCTAAGAGCTGTGCACATTGTAGCTACTATACATTTACATCCGATCTTTATGTAACAATTAATTGCATTGTTTTTCTTACGTTTGAACCATTCACTATTCCGAAATAATATTTTTCCGTGCATTTTTTATTATTTATTCAGTTTAGATTTACGAGGAAAGATGCATTCAACGACTTCAAATGGGTTTTTAGGCAAATATGGTCTTCTACAAAGTTGTCCCTAAAAATAAGACCCTCTTTCAATATACATGAAAATTATGGTGGTCCATATTTTCAAAGAAATTTGGGACCAAACTTTTTCATTTGCAAAAATAACTATATACATTCTTCGGGAAAGTTGTAGATTTATCAATTTTGAGCAAGTTTGCTGAAGACAGTTTTTATGTAGCTTTAAAATTGACCGATCTAGAGGTATTTTTTTGAATAAGCTTAGGGTGGTTCAAGAAAAACCGGTTTTCTGGCGTTAACTTTTTCAGTTTCGATTTTTCGTCAAAGTCGCCCAAGAAACACTTGTAGAGCATTTGAAAACGCGTCGTTTCGTGCGCTGAAATGGTCGTTATAGTTTATTGCATTGCTAGCTGGACTGCGACAGAGTGTGGAATCTTAAATAAAAGTGCGATATTGTATCAAATCGTTCCGGTGTCTTCACCGCACTTATTCATCATGAGCTAATGAATAAGTGCGGTGAAGACACCGAAACAATCTGACACCAAATCGCACTTTTATTTGAGATTCCGCACTTCCTCGTCGCACTTTTAACTGCGCAATGCGCAATATCTCTTTTGGTTCAATAGTTACAGGTGTTTTTCCTAAAAAAAATCATATATTTTTGAAAAAAGGTGTTATTACTGGTTGGGGCAAACATAAAAAATATCTTTTGCCCGCATTCAAAAGAAGAAATGGCCGGGGTTCTGCTAAACCAAACTAAGCGCCAAAAAGATAATTCCGAGATAATTAAGCTTAAAGTTCAACCACTCACAAATAAACAACAGCGGAGATTATTTGAAACTTTTCCGCACACATGTAACTTACAAGCCTTCATTAACCATCAGAAATTAAGAATACATGTAAATTATTTCTAATCATTGATATAATTACATTTTATTTCTTGATACTTTGCACTCAGTTCACTCTGGCTGATCAAAAACATTGAAAAATGGTTTATAGTTCAGTTTGGCTGACTGTGTTTTTTTGTTTTAGGTAAAACCAGTTGGACAGTGAAAAAAAATCTCGATTTTTCATCGTCTATCAAGTTGAAATCGATATCACTCACAATCCTTTACATGAATCAAAAAGGACGCGTATAGAATGGTAGCATGAAGGTCTCAAAATAGTTTGAAATAGGAACGGCGGAAGCCCGCCCAGCTCAGCTTTTCCCACCCATGCATTTTCTTCATAAGCGGTGCAAGTGAGCAAGAGTGGTTATGTCAAACGATGTCCTTGCATACCCTGAAGTCCTGAGATGTGAATGTGGAGCAATTTGTGTACTTCAAATTTATGCTGGTCGAAGAAAACCATGAAAATGTTCTGCCAAAGTGCACTAAGTACAAAAAAGTTTTCAAAAATATGAAAGAGATTCGAACTTGGATCATCTGAGTGATAACCAAGCGCGTTACCTCTAGGTCATATTACCTTGCTGAAGGTCAGTCGTTAAGTCTAAATCAAGTTCCAAACATTCTTCCCAAGGATGATTTTCATGAAAACGCCATTTTTCGATCAGCCAAAGCGAACCAAGTGTTTGATTTTTTTCAAGCTTTATTAATCTAATTAGGCTTGTTGTTCAATGACGGCTCCTGTGTTAAATTACCAGTATGAGGTGTATCGACATAACGCTGGTACAGTCATAGCACAATCATGGGTCACCCACAATTATGGGTTAGTTCCATTTGAATTGCATGGTGAACTGTCTGACTAATAATTGTGACAGAATGACCCATAATTGTGCAATGACTGTATTAAAAACCAGTTGGTTTTTGTATTGTTGAGAATAAATTGATTCTAAAATGCTGTGGACTTGGTTCGGTCTGGCTGAATGTGATTTGGAAAAATGGCAATCAGCGCCAACGAAACATAATTGGTTCCTCCCACACCCATATTTCTAATAACGTATTCATTTCTCTCACAGATTGTTTCTATGAGTCGGGTAGAAGTTAGAAATCTGACGGCGATGAGGAGAACTTGAAATGTTCATCACCTGGACCAAAGCTAAAATATTTCGCTAATTCTATCGAATGGTTTACAGTTCACTCTGGTTGGATGCAAAATGATGTTTTGTATGTTCCGCCAAACAGAAATTTTGAATTTACTCCACGAAGAGCTGTCAGAATTACTGGATTTTTACATGGAAGGAAGATCATCATTTTCTTCATTTAATGGTTAAGAAAACTCAATTTTTCAAAAAATGGTCTTTGGTTCGGTTTAGCAGAACCCCGACCAAATGTTGTCATAAACATATCGAAAAATTAGAGGGGTGTTATTTTTGTAACTCAAGTGAAAAATATTTGAAAAGTGCCTATTTTTTCTAGAAAATCATCAATATCTTTTGAACGGAATGACGTAGCAACATTCTCAGCGCACGAAAATGCGCGTTACATGTATTTCTTGGGCGACTTTGATGAAAACTTGAAACTGAAAAAGTTAACGCCAGAAAACCGGTTTTTCTTGAACCACCCTAAGCTTATTCAAAAAAATACCTCTAGATCGGTCAATTTTAAAGCTACATAAAAACTGTCTTCAGCAAACTTGCTCTAAATTGATAGATCTTCAACTTTCCCGAAGAATATATATAGTTATTCTTGCAAATAAAAAAGTTTGGTTCCCAATTTCTTTGAAAATATGGACCACCCTTATTTTCATGTATATTGAAATGAGGGCCTTATTTTTAGGAACAACTTTGTAGAAGACCATATTAATCTAAAAAATCATTTGAAGGCGCTGAATGCATCTTTCCTCGTAAATCTGTTTCGTGGACCCTTGTGCACTGAAACGACTTCTAATATGAGTTCGTCTGCGGGTTCGCTTTTTAACCTAACATATATTTGAATCGAACTTGACAGTTTTCTCATGAGTTGTTATGTATTTCAAACTTCAGTCAAACTGGATCCTCAATATTGCAATAAGCCATTTTACGAAGTGACAACAATGTTGATGATGATATTGGTTTTTACGGGTTATTGGACGCTACCTCCTTTCAAAACTCATTCATAAAATCAGCTCGTAAAATGGACTATAACGGTTAAGCACGCTGTAATGATACTTATGTACACACTAAGATTCTGATTTACCAGCTCAGTAAGTTTTTCGCTGAGTTCTGTATATTTTTCATCTTTTTACTGAGTTCTCAACAGCAGATTTACCTCAGTACACTCGGTAATCAATATTTACCGTTCATCAGCTGTTGAGAACTCAGTAAAAAGATGGAGAAAAGACCGAGCTGATCTTAGTGTGTACCTCGTCACCCACTTCATGCCACTACATTAGTGGTCTAATAATACTTAGTGCGCTCGGCATAGTTGCATCATGCCGCTCAAAGTGTTGCCACAAATAATGCTTAGTTTGCAAAACCCAGTTATCTGGCTGGTGGGATATGGGAGCCTAAGCTTCAACTGTAAATGCAATCAGAGACTACTCAGACGTAGACGAGTTTAGGTTAGTTTGGCTAGAAATGTCATTAACAGAAGGATCATGACGAGATAATATAACATATGGTTTATGTAATGTAAAACAATACAATATAACAAAAGAGAACCATTCCAAAACCATTTGATTAAATGTATAGCCAGTATTAAAATTACAATTAAATAAAAACAATATATTTACGGTACATTTTATTGTTTAAAACTATACATATACCATACAATGTACGGTATATTAAAACCTACGTATCAGTATTTCGAACAATTCATTTACAATAAAATGTATGGTTTTGCAAAAAAATATATATGGAGAAAAAATTTTTTTTGTATTGTTACGATACTTAACAACCTGTATAATATATTGTAAAAATCTTATTTACAATTCACTGTATGGTGTCTACATTACATCTTATTGTTTTTGTATTTTTTATTTTTACAGTGGTGTCTATTATAACAATATGATTCTAAATAGTACTGTAACAATACAACGTTCGGTTTTTCTACTGTATTTTTTATTTTATTTATGACGTCATATTGACCCCTGCTTCTTACTAGGGTTAAATAGTATTATGCGGGTTCAGGAACGTTCCAAGGGACTTTAAGGGTGATTCAGAGGGTTACCAGGAGCCTTTGAAGGACGTTATATAATACTTGAGGGGTGTTTCAAGGCGTTTCAGAGTCATTTCAGAGAGTTTCAGGGGGTTTCAGGAACCTTTTAACCCTCCTGAGATGTTAGATTTTTCGGACCACGATGGTGTAGTGCATGATCTGTCTGGATCATATTGACCCCATCACTCTGTTAGGGTTAAGAGCATTCCTAGAGTTTTTTCGGGGCGTTTGATAGTATTTCAGGGGCGTTTCAAGGAGCTTTCAGGTGCGTTTCAGGGGTTTTATGGAGCCTATTGAAGGCGTCCAAAGGGTAGTCAGAGGCATTTCAAACTGATTATGATGATTTCCAGGGCGTTTCAATGGAATTACGGAGGTTGCAGGGGTGTTTCGAGGCATTTCAAGACAGGATCGTATCAGGGGGTTTCAAGAATACCTCAGGGACGTTTCAATGGGTATTGTGATTGGGGAAATCTTGTGAAACTACCGGAAATGCCTTCAAAATTCCACTAAATTCCACCCACGCAATGCACCCGAGACCCTCTGAAACCATCTAAACGCCTGCGCCTGTGCCTTCGAAACCCGCCTAAAATCCTCTGAAACTTCCCAAAATGCCTCTGAAGACCCCCTTGGACCGTATGTAACGTACCTGATACACTCGGAAATCCACGAAAACGCCTTCGTAACGCCTCCCACCATAAATGCTCTGAAGGGTTGGCCTGAGTTGCTTTGACGCTAGTCGATTCTGTTTTGATGGACTGCATTTGTCTTTTGAAGTGATGTCTACCAGTGTCGAGTGTCATTGGACATTAAATATCTTGAATATGCACAACCCTGTATGAGACCCTCCAAAAGCCTCGAGAACGCTTTCGTAACGCCTCTGAATCACGCCCAAAATTTTCTGAAACTCCTGAAATACCTTTAATATCCTCATGAAACCCCCTCGGACCCAATGTATTTTTTTTTTTAATTTCTTTTTATTCGTGTATTTATAGGACCCAATGTAACATACCTGACACCCTTCGAAACCCTCGAAAACGCCTGCGTAACCTCTAAATTCCGTCTCTGAATTGCTCTGAACCTTCCTGAAATGCCTCTGTAATTCCCCTAAAACACCCTCGGACTCTATGTAACGCACCTAAGACTCTCCGGACCCCTTAAAACGCCTCCGCAACGACTCTGAGACCAGCATAAAATTCTCTGAATTTTCTTGAAATGCCTTCAAAATCCTCTTAAGACCCACTCGGGCCCCATTTGACGCACGTGAGATTCTTGAAAATTCCCGCAAACGCATCTATAACTCCCGTCGAAAATTAGAGCCTGCGAAAACCCTGAGATCTCCTGGTACCCACCCCGCCGAAACCCCTTTAGACCCCCTGAAACGCCCCTTCAACGTCAATTTGCTTTCCATTATAAACACCCCCTGGCAGCCGTTGCAATAGTTACCAGCATTATCAAATTTTCCTATGCACAATATTGGTTCTGAGTAGCTTTCCCTCTTTTTATGCAAGGGATATAACAAGGTTCGACACGAATGCCACTCTAGTGGTAAACTAATAATAATTATTATATAACAAGGTGCATAAATTAAGAGAGGTTTCAGTGAAGTAGGCTAGGATGTGAGATCTGGGAGTCACCCTTGGTCAGTAATGCTATTCAGAGATAGGGGATATTTTTGAATGATAGATTGTGTCTAGAAGACTCTGAAGAAAAAGCAGCGCAGTTCGCTTAGTTGCATGACTTGTAGGTGTTATATGATAGATTGACACTGTGCTGTGAAAGTTGGTAGGACGGAGGAAACGGTTTTTTCAACCCGTTGTGTTCTAGCGATGGTTATGAGCTTATTAATATACATTAGTCGTATAAATGTAAGGGAAAGAGAGAAATTAGACAGGAAGATACAAAGTAGGAGGAAAGGTATGGGCCAAGCATTAGACCCAGGACCTTCTGTATACGAATCAGAAGTGGTAGCCTCCAGACCACCAAGGCTGTCTATTGCAGGTTTTCCCGATTTTTCAGGTAGCCCAAACAAATCTGGCGTTCGATTTGAATAGGTCGAATCTACATAGGAATCACAGCAAACATACGACCTATTCAAATCGAACGCCAGAAATACAGACAGGCCAAAAAAATGCTACAAGCATTTTCCTACATTTTGCTTGAACATTTTTTTAACCCTCAAAGCCCCAGGACAAACTTTTTATTTTAACCCTTTGGAGCCGGATTTTTTGCCAAGGCTGCCGCAACCGCGCTGGTGTGGAACACGTTTGTTATGCTCGGTTTCATCGCCGGGGTCATATTGACCCCTTCGGCTCCAAAGGGTTAAACCGGCTGATACTCAGGAACTATAGAATATAAAAATAAGCGGTTTTCACTATGATCGATGGGAAGAGTTGTACTTAATGCAAGGGTAATTGTCAAACCGGAAGTCCATGCTTGTACCCGTTTTTGCACCGGAAATAAGTGTTCCCTGGTTGAATGTTTCGGCGATTCGTCTATTAGTCTGGCATATTAAAATAATTCTGAACTCTTTAACAACTTGAAATGGTAGGCCAACGCAAGAACACAATGCTGAGGTTGTTTTCTAGCATGAGTTGCATCTGAAACTTGGTCCCAGATGTGTACTTCCAGAAGAACTCGGGGTACACTGCTCCCTAAGATCCATATTCATTTTGGACCTGAAAAGATTATTTTAGAAGTTTAGTGTGCAAGAAGAATTTGTTCGGTATGCCAGAGTCCTTCTTTTAAAAGTATCACTCATGTGATTAGTCCATCTAGAATTCAAAACACGGGTCATACTTTAGGCCAACGAATAATTACAGTACCGTTGCATACTTTTAGGCGTTTATCGGTTTCTGTCCCAATTTACAAAATTGACTCCACTTTATAAAACACGTTTCGGTAGGAAAATAAAGGCCAGATTTGGATTCCAATTTAATAGATCTATTGAGAATAAACAGCTATTTATTGAAAAAGTAGCCAATAGGCAGCTGTAGAACATGTCGCCACAACATTGCACTAGGGAACACTTATTTCCGGTGCAAAATCAGGTTCAAGCATGGTCTTCCGGTTAGACAACTACCCTTACAAGAAGTACAACTCTTCCCATCGATCATAGTGAAAACTACTTATTTTTATATTTTATAGTTCCTGAGTATCAGCCGATTAAAAATAAAAAGTTTGTCCTGGGGTTTTGAGGGTTAAGCATTTCACCAAAAAATATTTATATTATTCTGTCTGAAATCATCCCAAACTATTTCACACATTTTTTTATGGAATTCAATTGAAAATGCATCAAGCAATTCAACCATTTCCTGAAGTGAGAATATTTCTGGAATTTTTCATGAAAATGTATCCCACAAAGAATTTGTTATAAAAATAATGAAAAAATCTGAAAGATTTTTAAAAAAGTATTCATATTTTTCAAATTATTTTAAGGATTGTCTGCAAAATTCTGTAAATTTTACCTGATTAATGTTTTTTTTCGTTATATACTGAAATTCCATTTCAAGTTCTTTTAGTTTTTTTTTTCTCTTCAATTACTTAACCTAATTTACAGCTCTATTTGTCCACTAAGGCACTGCGTGAGCGATTCCAATTGGAAGCTGTACTTACGCTTTGTACAGCGCCTAAATGTATTCTATTCTAATTCTACTATATCTAACTGGTTGCCGATGCGCTGCTTTCACTTTCTACCCTATCATGGTAGAATGATGAGCACGAGGATGTTGATATGTGGCTGTTGGTTGTTCCTTTTCCAGTCCGATTGGGTGTCCATTATGAGGTGCCGTTCGCCGATGTCTAAGTATTCGGATACATTTGAGCCATGGGCTCAGAAGAGGGTCAGTGTCAGCTGCTTTCAGGGAGAAACAGCAACTGACGAAAGTACCGGGGCTGGGATCGAAGCCATGACCATCTGCTTATGAAGCAAACGTGTGACCAATTGCGCCACGAGCCCCGGCAAGTTCTTTCAGTTATTCCACTAGATTTTTACAAGAAATTAAATATTCTTGATGATCCAAAATTTCCGAAATTGCGAAAAACATGAAATTGTATCTTTCATCATCAACCCGCCAGAGGGTTCACGAAAATGTCTCCAAAGCTTCCAGTGTTGGGAATACTCACTTGCAAGAGTGATACTCACTTGCTTCTATCTCAGTCCTGAAGCATGCTATCAAAAAATGATGTTTGAAGGGCTTTTTGACTGTAGTTTGATCTAAAAGTTTTCCAAATAAAGTAAAGGCCGCTGACGCATGCCATATGTGTGAGAGAGCTGTGAGTACTAGTTGAGTTGAGTTCGTGTAATTTTTACTCACCTTGTACTCACAGTTCTCTCACGATTTTGGTATGCGTCTGCAACTTTTACTTTATTTGGCAAACTTTTAGATTAAACTACAATCTAAAAACCCTTCGAACATCATTTTTTGATAGTATGCTTCTGGACTGAGATAGAAGCAAGTGAATATAACTTTTCGCAAGTGAGTATTCCCAACACTTAGGTATTTTTGGAAATCACACGAATAATCCGTTGGATTTAGCTTGAGAGCGCTCCAGTTATTCCAAATATTTTAATGGATAACTTATTCAATCATAAATGTCATTAGAAACTCTGATAGAACTCTGGTAGAATTTTATTTTAGACTAGGTTTTTCAAATCCCATATAGTTGAAAAACGTCATAAGTATTATGAATTTGTCTTAGAAAACAAAACTAAATTTCTACAATGATTATTTTTTTAACCCTATTTTAAACCACATGTGATTTGGAAGCTCCATAAAGGTGAAACATACCCCACATATGTATTTATGGGGTCTCCAGTTAGCCTAGTGGTTATGGCTATGGAGATGGTGGATTCGATTCCCGTTCCAGGAAAATTTTCACGACTCCCTGGGCATTGTCCTTGCCTCACAATATACAAATTCATGCAATGGAAGGCAAAGAAAGCCTTTTAATTAATAACTGTGGAAATGGTCAAAGAACACTAAGTTGAAGAGAGACAAGCCAAGTTCCAGTGAGAACGTAGAGCCGTATAGAAGAAGAGGAAGAAGAAGATATATGAGGCAAGCAATATACCGTCAGAATTCGTTACACACGTTACCATCCACGTTTCAGTACAGTTTCAGTTCAGTTTTAGTTCGGTTTCAGTTCAGTTTCACTTCTCAGATTACTTTATGAGCTATTAAAAAAATAAATAGTTGTCAAAGAGTGGGGCCCAGAAAAAAAATGTAAAACAAATTTGAGTATTAAAATAAAGTGTAAAGATCCGAATAAATAGTCCTTTTCAAACTCAGTGAACATGAACGTTTTCACATGTTAAGATAGGCCCCTCATAAACAGTGTTATATGAGGACGAACCTGCCATCGCAAAATTGTAACTCATTAGCACATATGACCTCGTTCGCCATACTGATCCGGTCATCCGGCTATTTAAAGCCAAAACAGTTCACCTGCCTCCAAGAGTAAACACACATCTCAACGCGGAATCGGAACAGCAAAACTCAGTCAATTTGTAGTGCAAATAGTTCAACTAACCGGTGACCATCAACGAACGTTTCCAGCAGCAGCCAGCCATTCATCGATGCTTGCAATTGTAAATTGAGCACCGCACACAAGTCGGTCACCACCCACCAACCGACCGGCCAACGATCAACGCATCGATCGAAGATCGTGATTGTGCGATCATTTCCAACCGGTAAATATTTGCGATCATATGGATGCAAAACTGCACACGGGTGGTGTCTTGCAGTCCGGTCCGGTGGTAGTGACCACCCGAGCAGAATCAGAATCAGGCAATCAAAATACTTGAGTAGTATTGATTGAGTTTTATAGAATAGATGTGCTAATTTATAGACAAATTAATATCTTAGTTACTAAAACACTATATTGAAATATCATGATCTTGATCAAAACATAAAAATTAGTCTACATGTTTAATTTGGGTAACGTGTTCATCATTACGCAGTTGAAGGAAAATCATGAGTTATAAGCAAAATTTAAACGTTGTTGGACTATCAAAACTCCAAAAAATAATAAGCAGATTTGTCAAAAAATCATACTTAACGATGGATTAAAATCGAGTCTAGTCCTTGCATACCATTCATTCTTGGGGAGCGGCTTACTACCTTGGTTTAAACGAACGACTTCCCCACGGAATGAAAACATGTTTACCTACACACAAAGTGCCCTCGAACACAACCCGTTGTTGACACATGTTGCACTTCATTTACTTTTGGATGAACCACCCACACCGATTACGATGTGGCGCCCGTTTGTTTAAAATATCCCACCAGGGCAGAGGAGAGCGCCACTTACATGAGAGAACGATTTCAAGTGGTAAAAATCTAAATGGAACATGAAGTTGATTGATAGTTTTGTTGAATGATATTCAACCAACACGAATCACCAGGTTGGCTAGTATCCGCGAAAAGAAGGACAACACTTTTTTTATGGCTAATTTGTTAACATTTTTGTGATTGCATTTCAAGCAACATGCATATTCGATTCAGTGACTACAGTCAGCGCTGCACCACCATGTGTGCTTCTGTTCTGTTCGATTCTGTTGTCGGCCGGATCGGAGAGTGGGTGGGACAATTATTGCATCCCGTTCTGAGTGGCGGGCGTGGGTAATTAAAATGTACCATTAAATCGTCTCACAATGGCGACACGACGCTGAAGATGAGAATGCACTGGGGCTAGACTGGGGACTATCTGCGAGAGGAGGAACGCAGGGAGTACGTGAATGAGGTAAGTTAAATCATTCAAGCAAACCAAATGCGGATGCAGTTCCGTATTCCGTCATTTGCTTATGGAGACGGTAATGATCGCGTTAAGACCGATGTTCGGTATGTGGAATCTAACTGTGTAAAAGTAGAAAATCATTATTAGCATTAATAGCTATCTCCGTGGTTTAGGTAGTCCGTTTATTCCACGCCAGATTTATTTACGTCCACTTTTTTACGTCCAGAATTTAGATTAACGTCCATTTCAATCATTGCTCTAAATCTCGAATAGTTCTCTGAATATACACATATAATGTTCAGTAAAGTTCGAACAGACAGCAAAGGCCAACTAGTGGTAGCTCCTGGGAACACTGTTCAAATAGAGTCATATATTGTTGAATATTTTACATATTAATGTCTGCAAAATATTATACTCTTCAGCATAATTTAAGTAGACGTAAAATTTGGTTTTTCATAATTATCTCTGCAATTGACAACACTGCATCAAACATCGATCAACACGGTTATGCGATAATAATATCGAATTCGAATGTTCAGTTAAGACTATGAATAAGTCAAGTAGCATCTTTGGCATCATTTAGAAACACATAGATTTTTAACGTGATTGAATAACATGGAACTCTTGCAGTAGCTGGTAACACTGGTCATGCAGATTCAAATATAGCTCAATATCACAGATCCGGTGTGAGATAGGCCATTCGAATGTTCGACTATGTTATAGTACACCTCAAGTGCAGTGCATTGTTTCACGATGCGACACAAAAAATAAATTATTGCTGGTAACACTGATCATACAGATTCAAATATAGCTCAATATCTCTAATACCGTAATGGCACCTCAAGTGCATTGTTTCACCATGCGACACAAAAAACATGTTATTGCAGGCAACACTGCACTGATCATGCAGATTACAATAAAGCTCAATGCAGATCCGACTCGATTTATCCGGGTGACACCAAAAAGGAATCTCGAGAAACATTCCCGAGAAAATGTTTTAAGAATTCTTAAGGGAGAAATTCTTGTAATAATCCACGGAGGAATCTCAAAAGTAAGAATAATTGAAGAAATCCTGTTAAGAATTCCAAAGCTATCCCAGGAGGAATCAATGAAGGAATTCTGACACAATTCCGGCGAAAAAATTAAGATCATGGATTGAATTTCAGAAGAAATCTAGTCAGGCATATCTGGAGGAGATCCTGATCCTGGAAGAATCCAAGGCAGAAATCCTTAGAGAAACATGCCGGAGAGAATTCCAGGGGTATTTCCTAAAGACCTCTAAAGAAATAATTGATGAAACTCTACTAGCAATGATGCATGTCCTAAAGATTGTGAAACTATTGAGAACTTGAGCTACAGGTCCTAAACCCTGGTAAAGGAGGAAGGCTGCGATGGCTGTTATTCATGGCCATCGTGTAAAGCAAAAATGGATAAACCCCACTGCCACGGTGTCATGCGACCCGTGCCGAGGGCTGAATGGCTGAGGGGGTTCTAAACATTCTCAACCGCGAACGGAGCTACAGTACAAAAGTGTGAAGGTCGGGATAATACCCACAGACTTTCCCACCGTCCAACTCACTACAGCCCACCTACAAGAAGCACTCCTGCTCAGAGTAGTTTAACAGCGAAACGAGCCAATAAAACCCAAATTCAATAGCCTGATCTACAAATCTGGTTACATGGTTCTAATCTGTAAGGATCAAGAGACTGCTGAGTGGTTAAAGAGAATATCCCCATCCATGAAACCCTGGGAAGTTGTAGAGTTGTAGATTGCAATGGACGAATAACTCAGAGTTCCAGAAAAAATATCTCAAAAAAATAAGCTATTCTAATAATTGAGGTTTTTATCCACAATTATCATACTTTTTTACTCGAGAACCACAGCAAATTTCGCCAAGTATTTCTTCAAGAGAACCACTTTAATCATAGAACTTTACCAAATAACAAGCTTGGTTGAATGGCTAAGTTTTGTGATGTTTATTTATGGAATACAAAAACAGCATGCCAAATATTCCAGATATGGATCCAATTCAAACAAACGTCATTCTAAGAGAAAAAAACCCGGGATTTTTTTACGAATTCTTTCAAGGACATTTTCAGAAATTCCTTTATGCATTTATTTAAGATCTTCTTCAGGGATTTTTTTCAGAAATTTCACAAGGAACTTTTCCAGGTGTTTTTCCTTCGTGAATTTTTCCTTGAGCATCTTCCGATAGTGATTTTTTCGGGGTTTGTTCCAAGAAATGCTTCAAGAATTCCTCCCATGATTCCTTCAGAAATTTTTACAGATACTTCTGCAAGGATGCATCGACGAATTCCTCCTGGAATTTGTCCATAGCTTCCTTCAGTGATTCCAACATGGATTGCTCCAAAGAATTTTTTAAGAATTCCTCTATGGGTTTTACCATACATTCCTCCGGGAATTTATCCTGGGATATTAATAGAGGTTCCTCCAGTGATTGTTCCAGTGCTTTTTTTCGAGGATTTATCCAGGGATTCCAAAGGAATGTCAACAGAAATTCTTTCAGGTATTTTTGCAAGTGTTCCTTCAGAGATTTCTTCAGCGATTACTCCATATATTCCTTCAAGGATTCCACTAGAGATTGCTCCAATAATTCCATAAGGAATAATTCAAAGTATTTCAGCAGAAATATCTTCCAGAAACCCTTACCGGACATTTTGCCAGAGATTTGCTAAAAAATTATCCAGGTTTTCCTTAAAACATTGTACAAAACATTTTTTGGGATTCCACTCAATGATTCCAACAATAATTCGTCCAAAAATTATTGCAGACATGGATTCCTTCATATTTTTTTTTCGTGCAGAAACTCTTCCTCCAGGGATTCACCCGGGAATTTCTTCTGTGACTCTTTCAGGAACAACTCCAGGGATTAATTTAAAAATTCTTCTAAGGATTCCCCCAGGAGCACTTTTTAGAATTCCTTCAGGAGTTCCTCTTGGAATTCTCTCAGGAACTCATCCAGAAATTAATCCAGTACTTGCTCCAGGGACCCTTTGGGGATTTCCTTAGGAATGCCTCTAGGAACTGTTTCTGGAACTCCTGCAGGGATTTCTTCGGGAACTGCTACAAAGATTACCTTCAGGATTTCGCTAAGCATTCCATCTGCAATTTCTTCAGGAATTATTCCTGGAATTCCTCCAAGAATTTTTCAAGGGATTTCTCCACGAATTTCTTCAGAGATTTCTCTAGGAATTATTCCAGGAATTCCTTAAGAAATGCCTCTAGATAATCCTTGTTTTGGAGTGTTTCTAGCGATTCCTCCAATAATCCCTTCAGGCATTCCTCTAGCATATCCTCCAGGGATTCCTCCATGGATTCCTTCAAGAATTTCTGCAGGGCATAACTCGAGAATTTCTTCTGTGTTCTGGAACAACTTATTTTAAACAATCCGAGGAGCCTCCCAGGAACTATTTTTAGGATTCCCTCAGGAATCTTTCATTCTTTAGGAATCCTGTATTCTTTAAGGAACTCCTTCAGGAATTAATTCAGTACTTCTTTCAGGAACTGTTTAAGGATTCCCTAAGGAACTCCTCTTGAAATTGCTTCCGGGATTCTTTCTGGAGTTTCTCTAGGAATTTTTCGAGGGATTCCTCTGGGAATTCTTGCAAGGATTTCTCTAAAAATTCCTCCAGGAATTCATCTAAATAGAAATTCTTCCAGAAATTCTACCCGAAATTCCTCTAGAGATTTCTCCAGGAGTTCCTCTAGAGATTCCTTTAGTAATTCCTACTGGCATTCCTCAAGTATGTCTTCCAGTCATCCCTCCAAGAATTCTTACAAGATATTTTTCAGAGATACCTCCAAGAAATCCTCCATGGTTTCCTCAATTTATTCCTTCAGGACATCCTCCAGGCATTCCTCCAGTAATTACTCCCGGGATTCTTCCAAGAATTCCACTAGGAATTCCTACAGAAATATATCCAGAAATTCTTCAAGGGATTTTTTCCAAAGAGTCCTACAGGAATTCCTCCAAGGATTTCTCCAGGAATTACTTCAGGGAATCTTTCAAAAATTTCACACGGAATTCTCCTAGGCATTTTTCAGGAAATTTTCCAGGCAATCTTCCAGGGATTCCTCCTTGGATTCTTGCAGAGATTCCTCCAGGAATTGCATCCTGGGATACATCCGGAAATCCATGCAGGCATTCCTCCAGGAATTTCTTCAGGGCTTTCTCCAGCAATTTCACCAGGAATTAATCAAGGAATTCCATCATAAATTATGTCAGCAATTCATCCACGAATTTCTCCAGGAAATTCTTTAAAAGTTCTTCCAGGATAATCTCTAGGAATACCTTCAAGAATTTTTATCAGGGATTCCTCCAAGAATTCTTTCAGATTTTCCTCTAGGAATTGCTGCAGGGATTCGTCTAGGAATTCCGCTTAAAAGTTTTCAAGGAGCTTCTTCAGGGATTTTTCCAGGGATTTCTCCACGAATTTCTCCAAGTTTTCTCCCAGGGATTCCTTCATAAATTCCTTCGAGGATTTCTCTAGAAATTCCTCCAGGAATTTCTCAGGGGATTGTTCAGAAATTCTCCCAGAGTTTCTGTAGAGATTCCCACAGGAGTTCATCCAGTAATTGTTGTAAGAATTCCTCCAAAGATTTCTCCAGGAATTCCTTCAAGGATTCCTCCAGCAATTCCCATTGGAACTTCTCCAGGAAATTCTCCAGCAATTACCCCAAGAATATCTTCAGGAATTCTTCCAAAAATATGGAATTGCTCCTGGACATCCTTCAGAAATTATGTCGGCCATTTCTCCAGGATTTTTTTCAGAAAATCTTCCGGGGATTTTTTTCAGAAATTCTTCCTGGAAATTCTCCAGTAATACTTTCAGGAATTTTTCAGGGATTCCTCCAGGCATTTCTCCAGAAATTTCTCCTGAGATACCTTCCTGAATTGCTTCAGGGATTCCTCCAGGGATTTCTGCTCGAATTTCTCCAGGGATTTTCCCAGGAGTTCCTCCAGAAGTTCATCTAAGGATTCTTCCAGCATATCATCTAGAGATTTCTTCAGAAATTCTTCCAGGAAATTCTCCAGGAATACATTCAGTAATTTTTCAGGGATTTCTCCAGGTATTCCTCCAAGAATTCATCTAGAGTTTCCTTCAGGGATTTCTTCACAAATTTCTTCAAGGATTCCCCCAAAGATTGCTTCAGAAGTTCCTTCGAGGATTTCTCCAGGAATTCCTCCAGAGATTTCGTTAGAAATTCCTCCAAGATTTTCTCAAGGGTTTTTTTTTTAAATAAAAAAATAGAAATCTCCCAGAAGTCCTCTAGAGATTTCTCTATTAATGTATGCAATAATTATTTCAGGAATTCCTCTAGAAAATCCTCTAGGAATTTCATCATGGCTTCCTCCAGAAATTCGAACAAGAATACTTTTAGATAATCCTCCAGGCATTCCTCCAGCATTTTATCCAGAAATTTCTCCACAAATTTGTTCAAGGATTCCCCCAAGGACGTCACTAATTGAGTTGCATTTGATTAGCGGTAGAACAAAAGAGACAACTAGTGGTTTGCAATGTTTATCTGCGCCACCTGTATCTGTACCTCATTGGCTTCTGATCACACCATATGGGGAAGTACCAATATAAACACCAGAGGTGAGTACCTGTTACAGTTTCTCTCTTCCAAGAACATTGACATATGTAATGTTGGTGACAAGCCCACGCTCACGCCAATACGCCATTTGTCAGGAAGTTTTGGACTTGACTCTATGTAGTCGGTCTATTTCTCATAAAATAAAAAAACTGGCATGTTTCTGAAGGAAACATTACACAATTGGAAGATGCGTCCAAATCCATTAAAAACAAAATCCTTAACGCCTACCAAGAGAGCAGTCCAACTAAATCAACTAGATCGAGCAGAGACGTTCCATGGTGGAATAAAACTCTTGAGAAGCTAAGAAACACTGCACGTAGGGAATTCAACCGTGCCAAGCGAACAATCGGCGATTGGAGCCTATACAGAAAGGCCCTGACGAACTACAACAAAGAAATAAGGTCAGTCAAACGGAAATCGCGGATTCTAATGTGTGAACCCGGATAAAAAATTACCATTCATTACATGGAAAATATGATTAACATATGACTGATATTATTGTTCACAACAAAACACACAGTAGATATATTGTTACTTTTTACAATAGAAATCAAGCCCATATAGTTCGTACAATAAGTCAACATTAGCTTTGTTAGTGACTAATTGAGTCGATTGTTTTTCAATAGTTCTTTAATAATTTAAAGTTACTATCAGTAAAAACTAATTTGAGTTGATTTTATACAGTTGGAGAAGTGCCTGCAAAGTTCTCATGGACTTTTTATTAAAAAAGAGTATATTTCTCAATTACACTTAAAAACAATTCGTAACAAATAAATAACAGTAAATATTATTGTTGCTTGGATCATGTTATTCTGGCACGGTAAAGGCTGGGTATGCTGCGCAATTCAGATCCCATTGTGATCCACTAGCCTCTGCCCAGCAACTCCTATCCCTACCTCCAAATGAGCTCTTTCGATTAGGCTAAAGAAAATGGCAATATGTATTCAATTCGCTAAACAATCCAATTGAACCGTTGTTAAAATAAACATGCAATAATACATATTTGTTGTTACATAAACAGATTTCGCCTTTGAAAAACCATAGAATTCATATTTCTCGGTAACATGCTTCTCCAGTTTCTCCTGCGGTGGCTGTTGTCAATACGCTGGGATTACGAACGCGCCCGCAAGGAGACAGTGAAGGTCGCACACGCCCCAGCATACAAAAAACCGCGTGGATGCGACGTTTGAAGAACCGGATCGCTACATTGCGGACCAAGATTGGTCGATTAACACAGTACAAGCAGGGGATTCGATCAACGAGGCTAGTTCGTTATGTTGCTGAAATTGTGAAGCCCACAGAACTGCTAGATCTCACAGAAGTCAACATTACGAAGATCCTCGACACCCATGTACAGCGGTTGAGTGCTCTTGCGAAACGATTGCGGCGTTATGGAGAATGTTCGATTTTGGTATGATTTTTTGGTATAAAAAACGACGATTCATGGGCGGATGGCGGAATGCTTCAACATGGTGCTAGAAGACCCCACACAGCTACCACAGTTCATTACCAGGGGTATCACTTATCTTCTGCCGAAGGACCAAAACACAGCTGACCCAGCAAAGTACAGACCAATAACGTGCCTTTCAAGTCTGTACAAAGTGCTGTCGTCGGTAATAGCGAGGAGGATACAAGCCCACTGCGATGCCAACAACGTGATGACCGAGGAACAAAAAGGGTGTCGCGAAAACACGCAAGGCTGCAAAGACCAGGTCATCATAGACGCAGTCATTGTGGGTCAAGCAACCGAAAAGCAGTGGAACCTGAGCATGATGTACATCGACTACAAGAAGGCGTACGACTCAGTACCGCACTCGTACCTTCTTAAGGTACTGCAGTTGTACAAGGTAGGCGGGGACGTCATGAGGCTGATGCAACACGCTATGGGAATGTGGAGCATGTCCCTACAAATTACCGACGGAACAGCTGTGTTGCGGTCCAGAACTCTCAGCATCAGGAGGGGGATATTTCAAGGCGATACCTTTAGTCCGCTATGGTTCTGCCTAGCGATGAACCCCCTCAGCAGAGCACTCAGCCAATGCAACTATGGCTACCAACTGAAAAGTGGGGGAAGGAGTACAAGAATAACCCACACCTTCTTTATGGATGACCTGAAGCTGTTTGCGGAATCAATACAGAGGCTGCATCAACTGTTGCAGCTTGTGACGGTGTTCAGCAACAACATCCGGATGGAGTTTGGAATTGACAAATGTCGGTCAGTCCATCTTCGCCGGGGTCAAGTAGTGGACGCCAGCTGTTTCCGCGTCAATGAACAGGAGGAGAATCGGAATATGGTTGAAGGCGAAGCGTACAAATACCTCGGCTTCGTGCAACTGAGAGGTACTCGCCACACAGCGATCAAGAAGCAACTGCAGGACAAGTTCTTGCATCGTGTCAACTGTGTTCTGAGGAGCTTTCTGTCAGCCGGCAACAAGGTGTAGGCGATCAACACGTTTGCTGTGCCCCTGTTGACCTACAGCTTTGGGGTGGTAAAGTGGACCAAGACTGACCTAGAGGCGTTAGAACGAGCAGTACGAGTAGCGTTCACCAAGCACCGCATGCGCCATCCAAAGTCGTCCATCGAGAGAGTCACCCTGCCACGCGCAGTAGGAGGAAGAGGCGTCACCAATATCCAGACACTATGTGTCTTCCAGATCCAGCAGTTGCGGGCATATTTCATAGAAAGCTAGAACCGTCATGAAATGTATCGTACTGTATGTGAAGCTGACCACGGTTACAGCGCCCTGCATCTGGCGCAGGAGGATTACCAGCTGAACTGCGACATCAAAACCGTTGACGAGATGATCGTAGCGTGGAAGCAGAAGGAGTTGCATGGGACGCACCCCCATCAACTGGAGCTCGAGCACATCGATAAGGCGGCGTCGAACGCGTGGCTGGTGCGGGGTGACCTTTTCTCGGAAACAGAAGGTTTCATGGTAGCCATCCAGGACCGGGTAATTGCGACGAAGAACTATCGGCGGTACATATTGCACGAAGACGTGGAGGACCGCTGCAGGAAGTGCAATTCAGTAGGAGAAACGATCGAGCATGTCGTTGCAGGCTGTTCAGTGTTAGCTGGATCTGCCTACCTCGATCGTCACAACGAAGTTGCCAAGATTGTGCACCAACAGCTTGCTTTAAAGCACAACTTGGTCGACAGATGTTTACCCTACTACAAGTACCACCCGGACCCGGTTCTGGAAAATAGTTTCATAAAGCTGTACTGGGATCGCGAGATCATTACGGACGTCCTCATTCGTGCCAACCGGCCCGACATTGTGGTTTACGACAAAAGGATGAAGCGGGTAACCCTCATCGACATCGCTGTACCGTTAGACCATGATGTTCAATCAACGTTCTCCGGCAAGATAACCAAGTACCACGACCTAGCGGAGGAGTTGAAGCAGATGTGGCACTTGGAGGACGTCCGTATAGCTCCGGTTGTCCTCTCTCCTAAGGTCCCTAGACGAGCTGGAATTGAAGAAGGACCTGAACAGCATCCTGAAAGCACATAACGTCAACCATTTTTTATTGTAAAAGTGCCATTTACCATTCGCCGAATGGTATAGAACAATATGGGTGATAGTGAGTGTGCTGTGCAAATTACAATACGTTTTATGATGAATAATTTTCAAAAAAATGGTGTTTTAACAATAAAATTTATCGTATTTTTATGATATTTTTTTATCAGGGAAAGCATAGAGAAGACACCCGTAATGACCGGACTCTAAAAAACTCTTTCAAAACACAACTCCAATGGTGTGGATAGCCTCCGAAAGACGGATGGTTCGCTCACTGTAGAGATTATTTAGAAAATTTAAAACCATGACTCAAATCCTTACTCCCTACAAGCTTAAGCCGGTTCACTGATCCAGTACGATCTGAATCAGCAACGCTACATTGAAAATTAACAACAAAAAAAACGGCCCCAAAAGTGCCGGAGTGCATCAGTCAAAGCCAAAGCGACTGACTGATGCCATGCCACGCGGGATGGAACCAAACAGCGCCATTCGGCTTCTCGCATCGTACGTGCGCTATGCTCATCTCCGTGTGCCAGTGAGTCTTGGTCTGAATCATTTGCAAAGCAGCTTCAAAATATGCATATAGGTACTTACACGAAGATCGTTTTTTCGTCTTGGACTTCTTTTTGTGTGCGAGACGACGGCGGCGACGTTTCCTCGCATCAACATCCCAAGTTTTAAACCTTCATTATAAATAGAGACGGATTTGTCCTGTCACGGAGCCATCCCGACCATAATTCCGTCATCACTGGGCACTTGACCGGTTGCTTACCTCTCACGATGGGCAGATACGTAAATATTCAGCGAAATACTGTGAATGGTTCGATCCAGGAACACTACGAGTTTCTTCACGGTTTTATGAAGGCCACGTTATTCTGCGTCTCTATATCAGAATCGTTGACTCACGGTCTCGATTGATTTCACGGCGATCGTTTTCAGTCGGCTTGTCGCGCATAAATTTCACTCTCTATGACTTAATCCACATCCGTTGCACTTATCCAATAAACCCATGCGCACCGTGCCAACTTTTCAACGTAGAAACGATGACGTCGTTTTTCACCTCACTTCGATACTCCCCGTATTAACGATTTTCAGGAGTACTTTTCCAGGTCTGCTAGCAATAGACCATTCTCACCCACTGAAAATTGGTTCAATTATTAGGAGTTTTCCTGCTGTCGGCTGCTCGCGCTAGTATTTCACATGAATTTCACACTTCGTTTTCGACGTCAACGTCCTAAACACTCTTGTGGAAAACCCCAACTCGTGGATAGCACTACACTTCGATCCCACACCCCACTTTGCCTGTTGCCGAGGTATAGGGACGGTGTAAAGAGAGGTAATCCAATATCGTTTCGTTTTCCCGCGAGAACGCACGCGGCGGCGCAAAACTGTTTCGAAACCGCTCCCTCGGCGGATGAAACACTACTGGCGATGTCCACGGGAGCAGGCAAATATTGTGATTTTTCGAAAGTAGAATTTTATAAATATAGTCCCGTCGACGACTAAGACGACGGCAACGACGACGACGACGCCGGCCGTCTCCGTGTGTCGGAAAGATCGTGAATTGTGACGAAAAACGCTCCGCAGCAATGAAGTGACGATGAAATGCTAACGACATCATCGCGCTTTGCGGTCCTGACGGACGGAGGGGCTTCATTCCGTTCGGAGATTGAGCAAATTTTTACTGAAACTGAATCGTGCAGATGCCGCACGCAGCATGCACCGTGTACGCTTTGGGAGTTCAAATCAAATGGAATGTAAATTATGAGTCCCTTTTTGAATCTTACGGAAGCAGGGAAAACCAATTCTTCACTTCAAGTTATTTTATATTTTGTCTAGCTGAATCCCAGGCGAGCGTGGCATCTACAGTAATGATAATAATATATTACTGAGAGTAGCTCAGCCATCTCTCTTTCTTAACTGAAAAATGGTTCAAATTTGTATCGGAACATGCTTCTTACCCACGAAATACACATTTCGTGTTCAGCAGCCAGGATAATTCTCAGTTGCACCCCTTCCAGAGGGGCTCTCACACCACCAAAAAACATTCCGAGATATGCAGAAACTTCTGTTTCTTTTGTATGAGATCCCTCCCCATCCCAAAAATTGCATATAGACATTCACTTCCTTCAAAAACACCCAAGTGAGGGCTTATGGCATTGTTGACTGCATATTCACATCATATTCTAAGTGGATGGTCAATCCATAGGCTATTATTGAGTTGTCTATCTGGGGGTATCAGAAAGGTGATCAGACTTATCCTTACATGGCGACCGTGACAGGACCCTAGGTTTAAAATGTCTGAATTTCAAATCGTTCATATGTTCATTTATTTAGTTCAACATCAATTTCATAATAACACTGAATCAAAAATTTATCGCCATAATACTCGATTTGCTGCAGCTCTCCAACGTCGGTCACACCCAACGATCGCCAGATCCCGTTCCACCTGATCCACCCATCGTACTCTCTGAGCTCCATCGTGGTTCATCGTTCGCCGCCACACACCATTCTCCCGCACGCCGCCGAAGATCGTCGCTCAAAAACTCCGACTGCTCGTCCATGTCTCGTGTCCGTAGAGGACCACCGGTCGTATTAGCGTCTTGTACATATAACATTTGGTGCGGGGTGAATCTTTTTTGACCGCAGTTTCTTCTGGAGCCCGTAGTAGGCACGACTTGCACAGATGATGCACCTTCGTATTTCACGGCTCATGCCATTGTCAGCCATTACCATCATCTCGAAAGTATTCCTGGCTATCGTAACATTGCTACCAAGGCTTGTTCTGTCTCGCTAAGTCACACTTACAAGCATGTACTTTGTTTTAGTCGCATTCACCACCAGTCTGACCTTTGCTGCTCACAGTTGTGCCACCGTTCCAAATGATCTAGAAATAATATTCAAGTCATTCGCAAAACAGACAAATTGGCAGGATTTCGTGAGGATGGTACCCCGGCTGTTGAGCCTGGCTCGTCGTATAACACCTTCCAGGGCGATGTTGACGAGTAGGCAAGAAAGTCCATCACCTTGTCCCAGTCCCGTCGAGTTTCGAATGAACTGCATAGTTCACCCGAAATCCTTACGCTATTCTGCACATCGTCTATCGTTGCTCTTATCAGTCTAGTCAGCTTCCCGGGAAAGCTGTTCTCGTCCATAATTTTCCATAGCTCTGTGCGGTCGATACTGTCGTATGCCACCTTGAAGTCGATGAACATGCGGTGCGTTGGGACCTGGTATTCACGATATATCTGGAGGATTTGCCGTACGGTTAAAATGTGGTTCGTTGTCGACCGGCCGTCGATGAAACCGGCTTGGTAACATCTCCTGAACTCATTAACTTTAGGTGAAAGATGACGGAAGATGATCTGTGATAGCACTTTGTATGCGGCATTCAAAACGGTGATCGCTCAACAGTTCTCACACATTAATTTGTCGCCTTCCTTGTGGATGAGACAGATTATAAATCCATCGGAAATGGGACAAGTACCACGTAGTCAAAGTGCGGGATCCACCGTCGACCAGTGTTATCCCTTCCTTTCATTCCTCCGGTAGCTATTCGGTTTGCAAGATCTTGATTTTTACAGACAGGTGACCAACTTTTCCGAGCTCATCTTGATAAGTTCTGCTGAGATACCATCCTTACCAGCCGCTTTGTTTTTTGAACTGGTGAATGGCATCCCTCAGCGTGGGAGTTGGTTCGTTCCCGTCCTCTGCTGTACCAACATAGTCATCTCCTCTGCTGCCTTGAACACCCTTTTCTTACATTTTCATCGCCAAAAATTTTTGGGATAGGCAACTTTTTTTTCACACAAAAAAGTTCAAAACGCTGTAACTTTTCATAGAGTGCATCAAAAATGTTGACTGTTTGTTCCCCTATTATATGTGCATGATTGGTACAAATTTGAGCTCGATTGGTTAATCTTTCGTAAAGGTAGAACCGTTCTGATAAAACACTATTTTTTAAACAACTTATTTTTGAACTGTCATATTTCGGAAACCAGTGAACCGAATTGAATGAAATTTTTAACGTTTATCAACAATATATTGTTACTTGATACGACGCTATAAAACGTAACATTTTCTCACGATGAATAAGGTTATAGTACCTAGGTTTTAATTACATAAGAAGTATCAATGTATTGTTGATAAACGTTCAAAAGTTCATTCAATTCGGTTCACTGGTTTCCGAGATATGACAGTTCAAAAATAAGTTGTCAAAAAATAGTGTTTTACGAGAACGATTCTAGCTTCGCGAAAGATTAACCAATCGAGCTTAAAATTGTACCAATGATGCACATAAAGGCAGTAAACAAACAGTCAAAACTTCAGAATTCTTGATACACCCTATGAAAAGTTACAGCGTTTTGAACTTTTTTTGTGAGAGAAAACAAAAAGTCACCTATCCTAAACATTTTGGTCACTCTCTGTACTTCAAATAAAAATACAAACATATTAACATATTTGTTTGTTAGGAAAACCATTACTTTCTGGCTAAGCGTAGGTGTGCTTATAATTTCTGGAACAGTCTGTGAGGTCTCTGCTACGAGATTTCACAAAAGTGTTGACGTTGACAATACTTATTGTTACATGGCGACCGTGACAGGCAGGATCCGAGGTTTCAAATTTCTGAATTTCAAATCATACTCCAGGTGATAAGATCAATTTGCTGCACAATACAAGGAAACGATGGCTTCTACAGATTCTCGATCTATTATCGCCAGAGGGTAAATGAAGTTGTAGAGGTCCAATTTAAAGCATAATGATGTATCATTGTGTATTACATTATCTAAATATCCACCTGAAGATAGATCGAAATCTAAAATGTCATTTTTCTCGATGCCATCCAGTACAGTTCTTTGTTAGCTATTTATGTAACGAGTTGCAAAAATACATGTTTTTCTGAACAAGTCGTACATTTATCCAACGAAGCTTGCCAAGAATTTTCAGCCTTTTAAATCTCAAAAGGATGAAAATCAAAAATGTGTGAACAATGTTGGTATACTCACACTCAAAGCTCAACCGCTTTTGCGTGAGCGCGCGATTCTGAATCATTTTCTCATGGGCTAGATTTTCATGCAAAATCTCACGCTCTCACGAGTCATACGCCGAAAATTCGTTCGCCTATAAAGTGAACCCAAATCAATTTTAACGGCATTAATTGTTGTTTCGCAAAATTTGGTCTTGTTCTATCATAAAATCCTAAAAACTCCTATGTAAATAATAATAAGAACTAAAGCAATGAGTAAAATCACGAATCAACTCATGCATAATATTTTCGCCAGACTGAGTCAAGAATTGCACGTGAAACAACTCGCTCATGTGTTTTTACCAACACTGTGCAAAAAATATGTAATTGGATTAAGTTTAGTCAAGAGAGTAATAATATACAAAAATTAAACAAAATGTTTAGTGGTATTGTCCCAGTCGACCGTAATCGTACTTGTAACAAACGGCTTTAAAGTGAAACTGAATGCATTTCCTCATTTTTTGGTTTTCGATTGTTTATGAAATAATGCAACAATATTTTAAAAATCCATTTTCATAAACATGTACTGTTTTTTTTCCTGGTGGAAAATGCTTTTCAGTTATACAGAAATATTGATAAACATTTTTCACAAGGAGTTTATTTATTAGTCGAAAATCGACAATAACATTTGTTGTGACAAAGATTATTTCTAAAATGCAAAAGCACATAATGAATGCATCCATGAGCATAAGTGGGAACATATGATTTTAAGTCTCCTTCAAAAAATGTATACCTTGTGAACTATACTTATCCCTAAATTGTACATATCTCAACCACCAAACAAGGAAGAGCTTTTTTTCTCGAAAGTTCCTCATATTTAAAAGGAATCACTTTATCTTTTCATGGCGACCGTGACAATGGACGCATTTTCCTCTAGCTGCGCTATCTCTTGTAATTTTTGACCTCCAATATTCTTGCTGAAATTCTGAAGTTCCTAAATAAGTAATAACAAAAAAATACAATAAGGAAGGTGAAGTAATACAATTTCGAACCAGAAGAAAGTATTAAAGACCAATAACTTTGATCAACTAGTGCTGTATCAGTGGTCCAAATTTGGAGAAGATCGGTTTATTCTACGCGAAGTTAGAAAGATTCTAGAGAAAGGTACAATTATTAGAGTGAGTCAACGTTATATGGAGAAAACTCAAATTTGATCGCATCAACCCAGAACAAAGCTTTTTCGACTCTTTTTAGCGTTCAAAACAACTGTGCAAAATTTGGAAGCAATTGGTTGCGTTCAGTGAAGAGAATTGTCAGACAAAAGAGGCACAAAACAAGCAACAAAGAAGGTGCGACGATTACTCTTTATCCCTACTGGTAACAGATAATGACATGATCTCGAATTTTTTTGTTGCAAACAAAACGGAAGCTGAATTTGTTGCGTACTTTTCAACTCGTGAATAATCAATAATTGCTAATCCAATGTCGACACTGTTTGATGATAGAGCTTCACCAGAGTTGCAGTGTTTACCAACTCGAAGTTACCGTTCGAAAATCGCAATGCAAGGCTTAAAAATCTCTAAACTCGTGGTTTACGATGTTAATCCCATTATTTTCAAGTTGGGACAAACTTATGTCGCATGGGTTTGTTTGTCGCAACAAATACAGGTTGCGACATTGTCATTATTGTTGCGCGATGGTTGAATTTTGATTCACTGAACAGAAGTTTACAAAATAAAATGAAAGTCGTGAACTTCTGTTAACGACCAAAATTTTTGAAGCACAATTTAGCGCTGATTTCGAAACCGACATTCAAAAAATTTTAAGTAGAACAGTTTTTGAGTTTTAGTTTAATATCGAGCTTTACAACTTTTAAAAATATGCAATTTACTTAAATTCCAATATACTGCGTTTTGTTCAACCAATTTTAAATCTTTTTCCATGAATTAAAAGCTGAATACAATACTATTCGATCATCTGAATACAGGTTTTGCGTCAGATTGATAAAATTCAATATATTGGCGAGTTTAAGGGACGATCTCCTCAAACTTAGCAAAATTCACAAAAATTCTTGAAGAAATGTATTTTTTTTTTCAATAAGAAAAAAACAATTTAAAAATTCTTTCTCGACGTTTATTTGACATATCATATGTAGGCGAGTTACAGTAAAAATTTCAGCTCAACCGGAGCAATGATTACGGAGAATGAGATGTTTGAAGTGAGCGACTTTGCTTAAAAATAGAACAAAAATCGATTTCAAATCAACAACCTTGTATAGAAAGTCGAAAAAAATTCCGCTCTACTGTAATTTTTTTCTTTCGCGTTTTCGAACTCAGGGCATGATTCTACACCAAAAATGATCATCAGCTTACCGAGTTCAAAAATGCTGTAAACTAGTGTAATTTGTGAAGGATCTGGTACGTTTGACATAAGGCCGTTTGGCATAAGGACATTTGGTATAAATAATGTTCCCTCGGGAGAAAAAAATAAAGAACAGCCTTCAATGGAAAGTAGGCAAAATTGGTAGTGGTGCATTGAATTGGATATCTTATTTTCGAAACAACCTTTTGCTTCCATAAATTTGATCGGAATCATTGGATTTACATGTATAGTCAGCTTTGATCTTTTTTTTAATCAAATGTTCGAAGTTATTTTATATGACAAAATATGTGTTTCTTGAATGTAATCCTTGAATGTAATCAACTAAGTTCAAAATTCTTGAGCGTTTTGGATAACCTAGAGATCTAAATTACAGCTATAAAATGACATAAATCATTTCCACCAAACAGCTACAACCCAAACAAGTAGTTTTGTGTAATTTTCATTGAAATATATAACATTTGCGTAGAAATATTACCATAAATCGATTACAAAACAAAAGTACACTACATTTGCAACTTTATCTCCAAACTGTTTTATCATAACACAACCTCCATATATGCATATGATAGCACAAGTAATCCCCTTGATAAAACCTTTTCGATTTTGAAAATTCTATCACTAGGTCAAAAGGTATGAGTAAAAGTTTGCAAAACAAAAATTGTCCACATCTTTTAAGGGTTAATAAAACACGTATTGTATCACAACTTTGAAGAATGTTTAAAAAATACTATAAATATGAACTTGAGCATGAGCATAGATGACCGTACAGTTTGTAGTTGCTACTCCGTAATTTACCAGAACAATCGAAATTGTACAAGTAATAAACAAACGGAGCTCAGGAGTAGCTTACCGTTCTCAATGTGCACCTTTGAGAATTCCTAGTTTTATTAAACCAATAACGGCGCCAGCCACGTCCTTACGGTCATCGAGGGTGGAAAGGAATGTTAGTGTGACTTACGTTTCTCCTAGAGACCGAGACCAGCTCATCCTCACCACGACTGGCATGGGAAGAAATTTTTGTTAGTAGGTAGGGGGAAAAGTCACATGTTCTAAATTTCCGGTCGGGTAGTCTATGATACGCTACATGGTGACCGTGACCCGAAGTTTAAAATTTTCATATTTGAAATCATGCTTCTGATGAAAAACAAGAACAAAACAATTTGTCACATAACATACAAAAAAAATAACGACTTAACCTGTTATCACAAGGGGATAAATGAAGTCGTAGCAGACCATTTTTAAGGGATTCCATACCTTGAGAACTCGAAAATGTGTACTGTTTTCATTATTTTTTAACCAGGTTTCACTCAATGAGTGTAATCAGTTTTGAATCTTTCAATTATGCCCTCTAATAATCCTTTGACAGATACGCGTATTTCCACTTCTACCGCCTGTAATGTATCTCTGTGGGATGGATAACTGACTTGAGCATTACTGGATTACAATCCTACAAGCATTGAGTAAATTTACTCGCGAAAAGCGTAAATTTATTTTATATTTCTCTTATAATACATACCAGAGTTTCAAATCTGAATCGTTATTATGAATGAGTTTTAGTGGGTACATTTTTTTGC
The DNA here is from genome assembly GCF_035046485.1 of Aedes albopictus. Classification (NCBI taxonomy): domain Eukaryota; kingdom Metazoa; phylum Arthropoda; class Insecta; order Diptera; family Culicidae; genus Aedes; species Aedes albopictus. Next base: position 75,633,142 of record NC_085137.1, on the reverse strand, counting down.
AAGCTACGCTAATTATTCCAGATTCAAATTCTTCCACAATGACATCGCGATATTTTTTCGTTATTAGCAAAACTATATCGTCCACAAAAAGGGCCTCTGCATCGCTTGATGAAATTCATAGAGGGGGCTCATGTGTCAATTTCAATACCCAATGCGGCTCCACAGTTTAGTTTGAAGAGAAGTATGATTTTGTTTCATGGTGGCCTAAGAACTAATTACTCTTCTTTGATTAAAGATCTCTCAGTAATCGTAATAAAAGCATTCATATATCAAATCAGTTATCGCGTTATTCAGCTGTATAACAGTTTTCTTAGAGTTTTGTATAGATGTATCCAATAGAACATCCACCGATTACATTGATGATGGCCGTTATGAAACTATCATAAATTGTAAATACCTATATCCAGCTTTGAAAATATAACAGAGCAATATCCAATCTCATCTTAAAACAGTGGGAATAACCAATTTTAGATTAGATGACGCATCAGATGGGATGGCTTGACTTAGCTCTGAAAATGCGAACATTTGAACACGAAATAAAAACGCTCATTTCTCATTAGCAAAAGAGATTGTCAAATACTACCCGAACACGCAAAACAATTCGAGAAAACACCCTACGGTAACATAAAGAAAGTGGAAATAGATTTAATGTTTTACCAAGCTTGGCGGCAAGTGCCTTTGGTTCATCGTTCTTTTTTGCCGGTACATAATAAGTTGGGCAATAACAATACTAAACAGACAGCTCGAGATAGGCATGATGATGAATCATTCTGTTCTGGGTTCGATACACAAACTGCTAGGATCGTGTCGTGTGGTCACAAATTGTACGCATTGTACATTGCTGCCAAAAAAGTAAACCAATTGATGAGAGAATCAGTCACGCTCGATCACCATAGGTTAGGTTAGGGCTCGATGCAGAGAGGTTCCGACGATCGCTTTATTTGCTCTAATGGATCACGCATTTGATCACACTCTAATGGAATTCAAGGGAGCCAAGCTCAGCCAGTACCTATATTGAAACGTTATTGTCTCAAGTACCGAGACCGTATTCCAAATGGTGTGCGGTGGTGCACTTGTCGAGAAGTTAGCTATTTAGTGAAATGTGAAGGTTTTCAAGTTGGAGCCGGTACGAATTATAATGGATGATTTGAATTTTGCATCTTTGTTAAGCTGTCAGTGGTGGCAAAATGTGCGGATGTAGGGCTGTCCGGAGCAAAAGTTTATTTAACCTCATTCGAGTGTAATTCGGTCCGTTTATTGGTGAGCGAGTGAATAGGTTGACGTTACACACCAAGTGGAACAGTGTCCCTGAGTACTTGCACACATTTTTGCTCTAGTTGAAATGCCATTTTATATCACAAAAACCGATATTCAAATTTTAGGACTCAAGAATTTCTGCGGCAGTTACACTTTCTACCAAACTATGAAAGATTCTTACCGGTATATGCAGTATTAAAGACCATTAATATCCATTTCGCTCTGATGCGTTCAGTGTTGTGTGTAGGTGTCAATTTGATTAGCAGTTTTATGGCTGAATCTAAATGAAATTATGGCGAACCAAATGCAAAAGGCTTGAATTATTTCACTTGTGCAACTTCAATGTATCACAAGTTAACACCGTCATATTTGACCCACTGCACTGCTATTATTCTTCGTTCAAAGTCTAACAAGCAAGCAAATTTGGACAACTCAGGCTAAAATTTTACTCTTCCGAAAAATTCCTCGTTAGACACATCGACTAACCACACACACGGTCTTCATACCGCCAAGGTCGGAGGCCACTCGAGATCAACAACCCATATGGCAATCATTGATTAATTCGCCACAATTAATCATCGTCCGGATCTGGCCGGATTCTGCGTGTGGAAACATAAAGAAAATTTGTGCAAACAGGAAAAAATATCTCCACGATCTCTCTTGTTGTGTTGGTCGGACAAAATATTTGCATTCGACCTCTGCGCTACTCGCGCTTCGCGACGTATACAGTCGACCCGCATATTTGAAACAGTAACGTACCATTGCTGTGTTAATCAGTTTGTGCAGAGATGAACAGAAAAAATAAAACTCAATACATTCAATGCTACCACTCTTTATTTACTCAAGCACTCATCCTGCCACATGGTGAGCAAATGTTAAGCAGGAATGAATACGTACGATCGCCGAGAGTGAGCGATTGATGAACTAGGTACATACGCTTATGTTAGAGTTCATTATTCAGCTGTCCCAAATTTGGCAAAAGTTCGGATTACTGAGGCTCAGAACAGTTTCATCGAGGTTCTGTAGAATTGTAGGTACTGTACGTTTGGTATGAACTCGTTTTGGTGTTTCAATTTAAAACACACACTTTTTACTGCGTGTAGTTGTCTCTTCCACTGTCACAAGGTGTCCACTATAGTATACCGGTAACAGTAAGTATAGCAATATTGCAATGACTTGAACGTTCTAAAGAAAGCCACTTGTAGGTCAACAATACAGTGTATCAAACAATTGTCCGTACAGCAATTTTTTGGTCAAAATAATTTTTCTTCCATATGATCATAACTTTTTTATACATCAATCAAATATACTGAAATTTTTATCAACCATGAACCATATATCAAAGCTCCATTGGTAAAATTTTGAGTGAGATCGAATAAGTTTTCTGAAAGCTATAGAACTTTTAGTAAAACTTATAAGATTTTTGAACACATTTTTAAAACATTATATCTCAATATGTACTCGATGAAACTTTTTCAATTTTTTTTGTGATACAGCTCATACCTAAGGCTTTCATATGCAGCTTCATTTGAGGTTTCATATTCACTACAAAAAATATGAAAAATCTGTATATGTTCAGAGTGTCATTTGGAAATTTACCATATTTTGATCAATAAAAGTGCCAAGTGTTTTCAGCGTTTTTAAACTCTCTTAATGTAATATTTGTATACAGGACCTACTAAACTACATATGAATAGTAGGTCCTATGAATTTTTCATTCAGTTAATGCACTTTTATTGGTGGAAAACGTTTAGCAGATTATATGTGCAAAATATGGTAAATTTTTAAATATTGTCAACTGCATAAGCACATTTTTCATATTTTTTGAAGTGAATATAAAACCTCTAAAGTACCTGCATAAGAAGATTGTATAACATTTCGCCGAAAGTTATTTCGCGGAATTCCTTTTCGCGGTGTAACATTTCGCGGAATGACATTTGGCGGAATGAACCATTTCGCGGAATGCACCGTTTCGCCGAAAACCATTTGGTGGAATGTACCGTTTCGCGGAAAATCGTTAATAAGAGCAAACAATTTAACTTATCGAGAGACAACATCAAGATGAGATTCAAAATTCAAATCAGCACATGAAAAATGGAATACTTCAAATCAAAAATTCATTTTTGTTTCAGTATACTTTGAAAGAAAAACCTATGTATGAAAGAAGGGAAATTCTCTGATTATATTAATTGCCAAAATAAGTATAATGCATACAATTTATGAAAGAACAGTTTTGACCAGAAGAAGGAAAAGTTTTGTATTGAACATAACAGCATATCTGTTAAGAACAGTGTTTGTTTGAAAGATGGAAATACCTGTGATACAAAAATTAGACTTTTTTTAATATCTATTATTAGTTAGTTTGAACATACAAACAATGAAAAAAAAGAGAAATCTGGTAAAGTTATCACTAAGGAGTGTTACTTGGCTTAAGGGTTACGCGGTAACACTGTTTACAAATAGCATCATTTTGGCATAATTACAAAGCTTTCAATCGATAAAGGTGAAAGTGTGGAAGCTGATAAGCAGATTCAGTTCCTGAATTATGATTCATCAGGCCGAAGGAGATTACACTGAATGAACGTTGGGCTGAACAATAATTAGACTGAATAGATGTTAGATCAATACAATAATAGACCTCGAAAGATCTAAAGAACATATCTCCCACAGAGTTAGCAATAAGACCGCCAATAGATAATTCCAGTGCAACTTGAATGAACAGCCCTTGTTTTAAGGTGGAAGGATTCGTCATTTACACAATCGTCATCATTGAAAATACGTTTTCTCGCTCAAAACTTAAATTTCCGCAGTGAAAATGTGTTCAATGTACTTCATTCGCCACCCGCAATGCAGTGAATACCTTTTTATTGCTGTAATTTCAGTTTTGATTGTTAACACTGCTTTCGAATTTTCAATGATGACGACTATGTCAATTACGAATCCATCAACCTTAAAGAAGGATAAATCTCTAACGTCAGCAGCCTGGCCACCAAAAAAACTCACCAGCAGTGTTACCACAGACAAACAGGCGTCTCACTCTACTCACTTCCCATCGTTTCCCTTTTTAACGGATTATTCAAATATTCTGTAGTTCGCAAAACGCTTGCTCATGGCGCTTGCATCGTTTTTCCTCCTGTTTGACGTTTGCTAACTACCGCCATCAACTCAGTGGGTTTGCGAACCACAGCGTAATTAGCATTGGGCGATTATGTTTTCGTGAGACTGATTTTTATCGCATTTTGTTCCAAGTGAAACGTATGTTTGTCTGTGGTGTTACTCTAAAGATCAGCCCGTTTTTGACAGAATGAAAAATCTCAGAAAAGTTAGCAGTTTGGTCACTAGCCAACATTTTTAACAGTAAACTTGAAAGAACAGCCAATTATCAAAAGAAGGCCAAATCTCCTATAGAGATATCAATTCGATCATTAAAAACTACACATCACATGAACAGCCTTTAAAGAGAAGAAGGTAAATGATGAAAAATTTAACAATTCAGTCGCCAAACAACAACGTTACTGGAAAGAACAGACTTATTTTAAGGAAATCAAAAACTCAGAAAGAGTTAGCAATATAAGCGCTTGAAAGTACAACTTATGTGACAACGATGGCTTGTTGGTCATTGCGCCTAATGTCTATTTGGCCTCATTACCATTCGACCTAAAGACATTCGGCCGAATGGCTTTTGGCCTGACGTTTAGAACTCTCAAGAACAGCCTACGAATCAAAGAAGGTAAATTTTTGTTCACAAAAGTAACAGATTTAACATCAATTAGTACAATCGTAGAGCTGAGGTGATTATGATTGTGCATGAATCGGTGATGGAGCTAGTAAAGTTTAGCAGAGAAAATCATGTGTTATCCCATTATTATTTGCAAAGTATTAAATTCCGCGAAATGGTATTCCGCGAAACAGTGCATTCCGCGAAAAGTCGTTCCGCGAAATGGTATTCGGCGAAATGGTGCATACCGCGAAATGTTACACCGCGAAAAAAAATTCCGCGAAATGGTTTTCGGTGAAATGGTATACAACCGCATAAGAAAGCCTTAGGCATCAGCTGTAACACCAAAAAAATTGGAAAAGTTTCATCGAGTACATACTGAGATATAATGTTATAAATATGTTTTCAAAAATCCTATAAGTTTTTCAAAAAGTTCTATAACTTTCAGAAAACTTATCCGATCTCGCTCAAAATTTTACCAATGGAGCTTTAATATAAGATTCATGATTGGTCAAAATTTCAGCGTTTTTGATTGACGTATAAAAAAGTGATGAATATTTGAATGAAAAATTATGTTGACCAAAAAATTGCTGTACGGACAATTGCTTGATACACTGTACATGTCTTCCAGTTTTAGGAGAAATTAAAAAAATCCTGGTTTCGTTTACGAGTCATCCACGAGAGAAATGCTCGCGGACAAACTGCTCTGGACATATTGACCTGGACAAACTGCTTGAAGATTTATTGACAAAACTAGTTTTCAGTGGATTGTTAAAAGCAGTGTTTCGAGAACTTTTTTTATTAACAGGAATATTTGAATGAACATTTAGTAAATCAGAATTCAGTCATTTCCAAAAGGTTTGTGGTGTAAAATTTGAAGTTTAGTTACGGAGTTTTTTGAATATTTTCTGGTGAAACTCAGGGGAGCATTTCAAGCAACAACATGAAGTCCAATTGGTTTTCGGAAGGTTCTGCAAATTGTCACAGACCATAAACAAGTTTAACTTGTTTTTGTAATAGTTTTGAAGATTTTCTCAAATCTTTAAAAAAAAATCTTTATGCATTCTGGATAATCTTCAGTAGAAATTCTAGAACAATTTTATGCGTTTATTTGGGGTTTTCAAAAGAATTTCTGACGGAAATTCCTGTGAAAAAATCTAGTAAATTTTCTCGGATGCAAAAGAATTTATGGAATAATTCAAGGACAATGTATTTTTCCTATCATGCTGTTTGACGAATTATAAGCCAATTAGAATTTAGCTGAACTTTTGTGGCATATTGTATAGTATAGTTTCGCAAACTTATCATCATTTATCAAGTATTCAGTAAATGCAAGTCGTAATGCAATCTCTAAATCAAAACCTTTTCTGGATTTGCTGCCCAGACTTGACTGCAAGCAGTTGTATAAAGCATCAAAACTGCATAACAGTTGCCGAAATAGTCACCATTTTACTCCAATGTAATTCTCCAGGAATTCCATGTGTAGATTACTACTCCAGAAATGCCACCAGGGGCGAAATTCCTCCATGGACGTAGTCAGTTTTTCCTTATTTTCTTGCTCACTCTCCTGGAATGGAGCGAATGGTCTCTTTCTTCATCCTATTCTTACTAATGTTTGTTTAGTAGAGTTAACAAGAAAAGAGTAGAAGCTGGATTCCTCCGGGAATTCCAATTAGGAATTCTTCCGGGAAGTCTATCCAGGCATCTCCCGAGGAATTTATTGTGCCCGAAGAGTTTTATCTAGAGATTATTCCAAAAAATCCATCTGAAACTCCTTCTCGAGACTTCTCCAGAAACTCCATCTGGGGATTCCTTCAGGAATACGTTCTCGGGTTTCCTCCAGGAAACACTAGTTTACACAATTAAACGAAAGTCATGAGCTTCTGTCAACGACCAAAGTTTTTGAAGCACAATTTAGTGCTGATTTCGAAACAGTGCTTCAAAAAAATTTAAGTAGAACAGCTCTTGGGTTTTAGTTCAATATCAAGTTTTACAATTTTTAAAACATGGAATTTACTAAAATTCAAATATTTTGAGTTTCGTTCAACTAATTTCAAATCTTTTTCCATAAATTAAAAGCTGAATATAATACCTTTCGATCTTCTGAATGCAGGTTTGGCGTCAGATTGATGAAAATCAAGATATTGGCTAGTTTAACCCTTCAGGACGCGCGCCGTTGTAAAACAACACTACCTATAAACCTCGGTCGACGTATACAGTGCGAACGCAGTTTCAGCAGTGCAGTTTCAGCTGCTTGATGGCGCGCGTCTTGAACGGTTAAGGGACGATCTCCTTAAATTTTAGGAAAAATTCCAAAAAAAATATGATGAAATGTATTTTTTTTTTTCAATCAGAAAAAAACAATTTAAAAAAAATTTCTCAACGTTTATTTGATATATCATATGTAGCCGAGTTACATTAAATCATTCAGCTCAATCGGAGCATTGATTACGGAGAATGAGATGAATGAAATCAGCGACTATGCTTAAAAATAGAACAAAAATCGATTTCAAACCATTAACTTTGTATGGAAAGTCGAAAAAAATTTCATTCTACTCTTCACGTTTTTGAGCTCAGGACATGATTCTACACCAAAAATAAACATCAGCTTATCGAGTTCAAAAATGCTGTAAACTAGTGAAATCAGTCCAAGAATGTCTTCTGGTGAAAACTTGTGATTAGAAGGCATGAAATGTTGCTAATTGATAAATTGAGAGACGAAATGTGTGAAAAAAAACGCGTTCTGGTGGGATTTGAACCCACCACTCCGTATTCGCTAGACCAGCGCTTTAACCAACTAAGCCACAGAACAAGTAACGATTCTGCGGAACAGAAAACCAATTTAACTCCGAAGCCACACCGTACACACTCCTTTTTCCCATCTCTCTTTCAGCTTAGATGCCAATCCACAACACACTCGCGTTTGTGCCCACCAACTACAAGTGAGAGCGGATTGTTTTTATGAAGTTAAATCAAGAATCAAAATTTTTAGAAAGAGGTCTTGGAATATTCCCAAAAGGAACTCGGATTTTTAAATGGAACATCTGAAGGATTTCCAGAAAGAACTCCTGGACGATTGACAGAATACATTGCAAGAAGATTCTCAAATGGTCCTTCTGAAGAATTTTTTGGTGGAAGATTTCCAGAAGGAACTTCTGGTAAATTCCAGAAGGAATCCTTGAAAGTTTTTCAGAAGAAAGGCATGGAAAGTTTTCAGAAGAAACTACTGGAGGATTTCCAGAAGAAATTTTCAGAGGGTTGCCAGAAGGAACACCTAGAGGATTACCAAATTGAACTCATTGAGAATACCCAGTAGAAAACCTGCAGAATTTCATATTACGATTATGGAGCGAATCCAGCAGTAACTTTTGGAGGCATCCGAGTACGAATTTATGGATGAATTCCAGAAAGAACTCCAGCATAAATCAAAGAAAGCACATTTGCTTAACTCGCAAACTCTTAGTATGATTCCCAGAAGTAACTGGGCTTTTTAACCTTGCAATCTTCCGTGCGCAATTTCTGGAAGTAAGCCAGACGGTATTCTGTGACGAATCTCAGAAGTAACTCTTGATAGAATCCCAGAAAACTTTCGAATGAACCCCAGGAACTTCAGGTGAACACCATAAGAAATTTCTTGAGGAGTTTCAGGAAAAAATACTCACCGTTTTCCGGATTCCCGTAGAAATTTCATAAATTCAGAAGGAACTCCACAATTCCAAGATGATCTCTTGTTTCACCCAAGAATGCATTCTTTAAATCTTTCAATTCCTAGTGGAACTGTTGAAAGAATCGCTGTAGAAACTCGAGGAGAAGGAATTGGTTGATTTTCAGAAGAAACGTCTGAAGTAATCACAAATGGAACTTCTGTAGCAATTTTTGGTGGAATTTCGAATGAAAATCATAAAAGGATTCCTGGTTGATTTTTTTGGAGGAACTCCTGAGGGATTTATAAAGGAACTTCTGCGAAAACCGCAGACATAATAGTCACTTCTACCAATATATAATCATTTTAAACAGACGGTTGTCATTTAGTAGCAGCTTATAAATATTCAACATACCCATCATAAATAAATTATCGAGCTTTTTTCGCCGATCGAATCACGGAAAATCAAGCCCCGGATAATTGAACACCGAGTCAAGTCTAACCTGTAACATCTCAGATCAACCCTTATAAAAATGTATTATACACTGCGGATTAGGTGAATAATTGAATCATTTCGTGTATGTGCTCGGGAGAAAATAGCGTTATAGTGAATACTAATGACTGCATCTTGAATGGGATTGTCAGATGAAACTCGTGAAAGCTTCTTGGCTGATCTCCTGAATAAGTGATAACATTTTGAGAGAGTTTTATAAATAGAACTTTTGGTAAATTAACTTTTGGTGCTGTAGCTTTTTCTAAATGTTGAACAAAATACAACAGCGTGAATACTGGAGGGTTAACAGATAGACACCATGGCAGAATTTCTGTAACTGAAAATTTATGTTTCTTTTTATTTATTTTTTATTTTTTGCTTCGGAATGTTGGCTTTGCAGTCTTTTGTGGAAATCGAAACGATTTATGATTTTTCCTGACGTATCGGTCCATATAGGACCTTTTTCAAGAACCCTTGAGGGAATAGACTGCAAAGCCAACATTCCGAAACAAAATCATCCCAGTCGTATCTCAACCAAGTACCCATTTTATTTTGAATTATCTATAGATGAATTTGGATGACCGTGATTTTTTATAGTTTAAACTTAAATATTGTACATTTCTAGAAAAATTCTATTTTGTTCGAGTTGCATCGAGAAACGAGGATCGCAGCAGGCTGTGCGCGCAAGCGGCTGTGTATACAAAACAGTATGTCATGTTTTCTCCGTTCCGCATTGTTTTGAAAATGACCGGTTGAATTGAATATTGCCGGCCAATAGCCAAGTTAACCTTGAAAAGTACTTGCAAAGTGATCTGACGATTTCAGCGGATCACGTAGTGTTGAATACGGTAATTTGCTTACAATCGCAGTTTGTCTTCATTTTTATGTTTTTTTTGTATAATTTTGGGCGATGAATGTCGGGGATATGCAATTAAAAGTCAACAATTTTGTATCGAGAGTATATACTGATATTTGTTTACAACATTTGGTAGTTTTTTCCTGCATATCGTTTGAAAACGTTGGTGCCTAAACGTTGAGAAAACGTATCCATTGACTTCACCCTTCCACTAACAAAACCCAAATTCCCGTGAAAACTAGGTCGTAGAAGACGTAGAGGTCGCTACACCTTTCTTAAATGTCCAACCTAATGTCCAACTTATTATAAATTATTGTACCGACTTTTCGAACCTTCTCTAAGCAGAATACCCTCTTCGAATGAGTGTAATAAGTTTCGTACCTTTTAATTCCGCCCTATTTTGCTTATCTTTTGACAGATACTCGTATTTCGACTACCCCTTGTAATCTTCCTCAGTGTCAGTTATTCACATTATCATTTTTCATCTCTTAGCTGTCGTAATCAGAGATTTAATACTGGCATGCGACTCGCAAGGATCTGGCTAGAACACCCTTCGATCGATGGAGGATTGCGTCAATTTTGTCTCAGATTCAGTGATTAGTCCCGGACTAGGGCGAAACCACCTACGAATTTGTGCGAGTTGCTAAATGCTAATGCTGTACCCAACTAAGGCCTGCCTATACTGCACTCTATTCCAACTCCGGGAGAGTTCCTGGAAGATGTGACAACTTGAACTGATCGAATAGGAGTCCCCACTAATTCCAAAGAATCTCATGAGAATGTAAATGTTTTGCCAAATACCGTATTACCCCGCTAATACGACACCGACTGTTGTCGAATAACCGGGGTAAACTTTTAATTCGACAAACTGGTCACCCTACACCATCATGCGTATTGAATTTCGGCAACTCTATTTTTGTTTTTGTTTTGATTTCCGGATTTGTTATGAAACATAATTTCATCAAATATTGCTGTGACGCGAATGAAAAGCTGGTTCTTTCTACGATTGTTGACATCCTCAGCTCATTCCTGTTGGTCTCCAGGCGGTTTGGGTGTAGAATAGCACCAACTCAGAACTTCCGGAATTAGCGGCTGCAAGAGGAGCTGCTGCGGGTGGGAGTATAAGCGCAATAACAAACTGTTTTGCATTTACAGTGTACATCGCTGTGACATTCGAACACTTTTCAATTCGACATATCTCGCGTTTAGTATCATACGGGCGTATCTACAATGATCGATTTCTCTTCATCGACTTTCTCTTTGGGTAATATCTTGGCCGCCAAATCATTTCCGGTTATTTTTATTGTTCTAGATGCTAGTCCTAGTTGTCCTGCACCGAAAAACATCAAGAGATCATCCGAACACTGGTCGTATTTCCCGGTATAATCCAAAGAGAAAATCGATGAAGAGAAATCGATCATTGTAGATACGCCTGTATGATACTAAACGCGAGATATCAACACTAATTTTTCATTTGGGCCTAACTGACATTTTCGAGTTCTCTTCATCGATTCTCTCTTTGTGTTATCACAGAATGTGTATTGAGTTTTCCAAAGATTTTTTGGATGAAATGCGAAGAAGACGACTACATGTTGCTATAGAAACAAAAAGAATAATGATTTTGTTTGTTTTGATCAAGTTATTAGCGAAAGAGAGAGTCGATGAAGAGAAATCGATCAAGTCAGTTAGGCCCTTATGAAAAATCATTGTCGATATGTGGAATAAGCGGGGTACGAATTAAAAAGTGTCGTATTAAAACGTGCCGAACCAACGGGGTAAGACGGTACTGATTCTCAGCTATTTTTGAAAGTTATATTTTTTATCTCGTTAAACGACATGGCTTATACGGCCGTATTTTTTCACTTTTCAAAACGCTGAAGCCAGTCCTCTGATATGTGATTTCTAAGTAGAAACAAACCTAATCCTTTTGTATAAACAATTCTCCTTCCGGAGAAAATTATGGAGATGCAGAGATATACTATGCCCCCAGTTAGCTTTTAAAAAAATACTCTGTCTCATTCCTGTTGTCAGGACGTGACCGGTGCCGTTATTCACTTTGGCCAAAGTTTTTCAGATCGTGCACCGCGACACTTTAGAAATTCTGGTTCTACTTTCCAAAGCAAGAGAGTTTTTCTCAAAAATCTACGCAAGCGTGGTTCAAAAAATCGTTTTTGCTTCACACCGCTTATTTGATTTGTAACCAGATTCTATACCTTCTCCCAAAATTTGTACTGATTTGGTTGAAAATTGAGACTGCACAAGCCCTTCAAAGTTTATATGGGAATTACTTTGGGAAAACAAGGTTTTTATTCAATCGACCGTAGCATTTCCTAGGCTATCAGTGACAACTTTGCCGAAGACCGCATTCAAATCGCATGCCTCATTAATTAGCTACCGATTTATATCCACAATCAAAATCTGCCATGATGGTTAAACTATTCGATGGGCATCACTGCATTTAGCAGTGAAACAAAGTAGCCATGTAATATATTTGGCGCCATATGCAGCAATGTTGCCTGATGTGGATCATGGTATCATTGTAACTTTTCTCCAGTTGGTTGAAAATCGATAACTAATTAATGCAGCGTCCGATTTGACTGCAGTCTTCGGTAAAATTGTAGCTGATAAAGTAGCCTAGGAGTACCAAGGGTCAACTAACTTTCTTGGACACTTGAGGAAATGCTACGGTCGATGGAACGAAAAACATTGTTTTCCCATAGTAATTCCCATACAAACATTGGCTTATGCAGTCTCAATTTTCAACCAAATGAGCTCAAATTTTGGGAGAAGGCATAGAATCTGATTACAAATCTAATAATCGGTGTGGAGCAAAAACTATTTTTTGATCCACCCTAAATCCATATCACCAAACTTCGTACAAGGAATCTGTAATGTACCTACAAGTTCATTGCTAAAAAAAAATCAGAAGCAATCTAGCTAGTACTTCTACGTTTTTACATAAGACCACAGAAGGGAACAATCAATGATCTCAAAATCAGTTTACAAGGAACTCTCCTGAAAAGTTTAAAAATCTCCTAATGAAGTGGCTAGAAAATTAGGAAGAAATTTACCAAAAACTTACCAGAAAAATATGCCAAAGGTTTGAAATAATGCTTCGTGGATCTTGCATGGGTTGCCGTTCAGAAATCCAGTAATAGTCTTGGAAAAAACTTCTATCAAAAATCATACTATAAATCATCGAACAAATCAACGCACGACTTAGTCCGGGTTCTCATTAGAAATCCGCCAAAAACTTACCTGGTATTTCACTATGAATTTGCTCAAGATCTTCTTGAACATTCCGAACGGACTTGTCGGAAAATTCCCAGAAATATTCTTAGTAAGCACAGCGCGCCAAAAGCTCTGAAAGCCCCTGACTCAGGCAATAGAAAAACCGTTCCATTTATTCGTCCTACTCAAATCAAACGATTCAAATGCTACTTGTCTTTTCTATAATTTTCTACCGACTCTTACAAATGTCTTCCAAGGAGTTGTTCTGAAACATAACTGTGAGACGACTGTGTTTAGCACACATTCTCTTGCGTTGCGGTATCGCAAGTTTCAGATGAACATTTCTCCCAGCGGGTGGTGCTTGTTGCAAATCCTACTCGCCGCACGATCAGGGTATACCTAGGGGTACAGATTCTAAGTCAAAATCCTCCAATTTCACCAGACATGTTCAATACTGTGCCGCAGACCTAGCTAGAGAGCAAGCAGTTTACCTCGCGCCATGTGCGCACTATAAATCTCCTGGGTACGTGACGCGAGGAGACCTTTGTAACGAACGGCGACGGACGATGATGTACTGGGGGCGCGCACAGTAGTGTGCTCTCGATCTTCACGAGATCAATGGCGCTGCTGATGGAGCTTAGTACGATGAGAATTTGTGCGCGAGGATCTGTTGGTTTGGATGGAATCAATCTGCACTAACAGACGCAATACATCTAGCAATACAATTACTTCACGTCGAAAACTCTGTAAAAGAAAAAAATATTCGGCCAGGAATATCTTTAAGCTTTGTCCAAAATCGATCAAATGCGAAGCTATTTAGCAAAACCATTCAGGTTCGATTCTAACTATGAATGCAAAAATGACACGCTTTCTTCAGATGATAACTATGAAAGTGTTCACAAAAATAGCGGCTCTAGAGGCACGTTCTCTCCTTTTGAGAAGTGTGTGCCTTTTGTGATAAACAATTTCAATCACGGACGTGTCGGCAGCTGGAAACAAACCAATATGCACAAATTTTCCACTGAACAGTTTATTTATAGTTACAGTCGGCAGCCTACATCTCGCGTACATCGTCACTTTCCTCGCACTTTTTGCGGTGACGATCTCCGCATCTTCGTATAAAGTAATTGAAATTGAACAATAAAAGTAAATTATATCACTCAGGGAATCATTAGTTGCTCGGTCAATTGTCACCGGTGGCTGTAGATATGCAGTTAGTAATAACAGACGACGATCGTTCAGCAGCACTTGAACAATAAATGCACAGCTGTTCATCGGATACATACACTTCGATTGGAGCTCGATTGGCTATGCTGATTGATTTGGTGCTCGTATACGTTTTCCCACGCCGCAGAATTAAGCTCCCAACGTAGCGCGCGTGATCGATAACTTGATTTAAAATTCGCGCACGCAAAAAGGTCGGCATGCGCGTCGAAGCGGTACAAGGGTAGGCAGATGATATAGTTCGAGAGTAGCGCGCGCGGGCGAGCGAATCGGTTTGCCTAACTAGCGGATGTGTCGCGATCTTAACGCTGAGAATACCACCGAGAGACTGAAATCCGGGACGCGATCGTGTCTCGTCGGTGCAATTCGACTTCCCTGGGTAGGTTTGTATAGTGCCGGTTAGTAGAGCGATGAGAATATCGAGGGATAAATTTTCTTTCACTAGCATGAATATTAGTGTGGGTCATCGGAACCGTTTTCTCAGATCAAAGCTTTTTTGGTTCCGTTCCGGGTCCTGAGTATCTGTGCAAAATTTGAGCACCGTTGGTTGCGTCTACACTTTGCGCATTGCAATTGAAATTTGTATAGGATTTTAGTATCTTCGTGCCTGCCACACGATATACACATGCAAAATGGTCATTGGCAGAGGAAGCTCTCAGTTAATAACTGTGGAAGTGCTCATAGAACACTAAGCTGAGAAGCAGGCTTTGTCCCAGTGAGGACGTTACGCCAAGAAGAGGAGAGGATGGGATTTTATATGGGAAAACATACTTTTTTGCATTTTAGCCATAAGTTGAAAAATTTTGTCTGAAACTTTTTAACCGGTACTGCAAAATGGTAGCCTATGATGTTCTGAAAAACTTTGTTGAAGACCGCAAAGAGATCCGATGCTTGTGAAAATAGTTATAACCAACGAACCGCATGCATGTATTTATATTTTAACGAGTAAAGGAATAACAATAGCAACAAAATCATGATGTTTCGCCATGCAATGCCAACGCTATAACTTTTTTCATAAGCATCAGATCACTTCGCGGTCTTCGACAAAGTTTTTCAGGACACCCTAGGCTATGTTTTCACTTTATAGGTTACACGGTTTTAGAAAAATTCGAGCATGTTATGAGAGAAATGCAAAAAAGTGTGTTTTCCCATGTAAAATCCCATACAAACTTCAAACGCGATGCGCAAAACGCAGACATAACCGATCGTGCCCAAATTTTGCACA
The DNA here is from genome assembly GCF_035046485.1 of Aedes albopictus. Taxonomy (NCBI): domain Eukaryota; kingdom Metazoa; phylum Arthropoda; class Insecta; order Diptera; family Culicidae; genus Aedes; species Aedes albopictus. Next base: position 75,617,495 of record NC_085137.1, on the reverse strand, counting down.
CTTATTGGGGTCCTGAAATGGGATCAAAAAAGCTTTGATCTGATGGGATATTATTGAATTTTTCACTTTTCCATATAAACGATGACCCACTCTAATGAATATGTTTCACGTTTCACGATGAGCGCGGGATTCATCCGCATTCACTATAGGTTCGCGGATAATATAAACATGCGTTTGTCATATTTAACTACATCTGTAGGTCAGGTTTTTTTTTACTTCAAGTATCACTGTGATTCACTATATGATACACTAAAATCTCAATTTACGCTTAAAACAGGGGAGCGTAAATTGAATCAAAGCGTAAAACGACAGAGCTTTATCTGGAAGGCATTTATTTTGTCAACATCGCATTAAGAACTAATAATAACAAGCCACAATTCTCGGTTCGTGGCTGCGGTTCTACATCCTCGGTCACGCCCTGTCATTCGCCAGGTCAAGCTCCATCTGGTCCGCCCATCGTGCTCTCTGCACTCCACGCCTTCTTGTACCAACCGGATCCAACTTTGCAGGGTTGTTAATCGGCATTCTTGTAACCGGCTTTGACCACCTTCTGGATGCTGGGTGCGCCATAGAATACAGTGAGCTCGTTGTTCATCCTTCCCTGCCACACATCGTTCTCCTTCACACCGCCGAAGATCGCCCTTAGCACGTGTCGCTCGAAAACTGCGAGTGCTTGCTGCAGGTCCTTCTCAAGCGAGGTGCACATCTCATGTGCGTAGAGGACCACGAGTCTTATAAGTGGTGCATTTGGTGCGGAGGTGAATCTTTTTGGGCCAACAGTTTCTTTTAGAGCCCGTATTGCGTAGTAGCCACGACTTCCACTGACGAATGATGCACCTTCATAGTTCACGATTGACATTGCTGTCAGCCATTAATATTAGGGTGAAACATCAAGAAATCCCATTGAAATTTTGCATACAAACTATAGAGGCACAAATCTTACGAACGAAGCCTCGAATCAAACCACACATGTTTATCCTGGCTTTGAGGCAACTTTTTCAAATCGATCGCATTTATTTACGAATTTTCAAGATTGGTGCTCTTAAACACGTGAGTAGGGGTCCAAGTCGACCGGCAGCTTTATTTGTATTCTCTGATGTTTCTCCTTAAGGATCCAAGGTAAACGAATTCCTTCACTACTTTGATGGTATCCCCGTCTATCATAACGCTACTTCTTTGATGAATCTTGTCGTTTTTGGATCCAACTACTGGTATGTGAGTAATTATCGCTGAGACCGGCCCACTATTTACACCTTGTCTGCTTATGGTGGCGATTTTCTGAAAGTACTTGACAGAAAAGTAAGCAAAATGCATTTGGTTACTTATATTGTTGCACCCCCCGTTAGTTAGAGCTACACCAATTTTTGAGGACCTCTAGATTTTGGTCAAATATTGGCTCTTCTAAACTGTTGTAACTCGAAAGTTTCTTCTAAAACGCCCTCAAAATGAAACGTTGTTGAAAAAAGGAAAGATAGGGCTACTCTTTACAGTTATAAAAAGTTGGGTCGGCCATATTTATGTTGGGCGCCATCTTGGATTTTCATATTCTATTTTTTTTTTCAAACACGTTGGCAACCACTGATTTTGAAAATAAGTTTTTGCATCAATTTATAACATACAGTGTATCAAACAATTGTCCGTACAGCAAATTTTTTGTCGAAATAATTTTTCACTCAAACGTTTATAACTTTTTTATACAGGGGATGGCCAAAATGTTTGGGATAGGCAACTTTTTTTTCTCTCACAAAAAAGTTCAACATGCTATAACTTTTGATAGAGCGCATAAAAAAATCTCAAATTTTGACTGTTTGTCAACCTTCTATATGTACATCATTGGTACAAATTTGGGCTCGATTGATTAATATTTCGCAAAGTTAGAACTGTTCGCGTAAAACACTATTTTTTAGACAACTCATTTTTGAGCTGTCATATCTCGGAAACCAGTGAACCGAATTGAATGAAATTTTGAACGTACACTAACAATATGTATATGCTTCACAAACTATTTAAACATAGGTACTTTTTTAACGTTGAAAAAAGTTATCATAGATTGACACTTTTTGGATTTTTCTCGAAAAAATGTAATTTTTTTACATCAATGTCATTAAATTTTCGTGTTGATATTCAAAGATTTTCCACTTCTGTTCTCAAATTATCTCTAATCAGATATATTAGAGCCTATTTGGATTGAAGGAAGAATACATTTAATAATTTTTGTGTGGTATTGTAAATTTGACTTATTTTCCTCTTTATGGGTAAAAATTTCAACCCGGTATAACTTAATTCGTCGTGAGAAAATATTACATTTTATTACGTAGTATTAAGTATCAATGTATTGTTGATAAACGTTAAAAAATTCATTCAATTCGGTTCACTGGTTTCCGAGATATGACAGCTCAAAAATGAGTTGTCTTAAAAATAGTGTTTTACGCGAACAGTTCTAACTTTGCGAAATATTAATCAATTGAGCCCAAATTTGTACCAATGATGCACATATAATAGGTTGACAAACAGTCAAAATTTGAGATTTTTTGATGCACTCTATGAAAAGTTACAGCATGTTGAATTTTTTTGTGGGAGAAAAAAAGTTGCCTATCCCAAACATTTTGGCCATCCCCTGTACGTCAATCAAAAACGCTAAAATTTTGACTAATCATGAGTCATATATTAATGCTCCATTGGTAAAATTTTGAGCGAGATCCAATAAGTTTTCTGAAAGTTATAGAACTTTTAGTAAAACTTATAAGATTTTTGAACACATATTTAAAACATTATATCTCAATATGTACTCGGTGAAACTTTTTCAATTTTTTTTGTTGTGTTACAGCTTAAACCTAAGGCTTTCATATGTAGCTACGTTTGAGGTTTTATATCTATACTAGCTGTACCCGGCAAACTTTGTCTTGCCTACTGCGTTTTTTGACGTTTCAAGTTTCTTGCCAAGAGTCCCCGGTCAAAATGTATGGAAGATCAATTTTCAAAAACTCTCAATTTTTCCATGTTTTTTGCCTCATAAACCTTCCTTGGGTGAAAACTAACAAAACAAAACTAAGACGACCAAAATCTGACCTTCCGTTCGCAAGTTATGCGCGGTCCCACGTATGCCACTGCATTTATATATATATATATATATATATATATATATATATATATATATATATATATATATATATATATATATATATATATATATATATATATATATATATATATATATATATATATATATATATATATATATATATATATATATATATATATATATATATATATATATATATATATATATATATATATATATAGATTAGAGTGGGTGAACGTTGTATGGAGAAACTTTAAATTTGATCGCATCATCCCGAAACAAAGCTTTTTCAATCTGTATTGGCGACCAAAACGACTGTGCAAAATTTGGAAGCGATTGGTTGCGTCCCCGTATTCCGCATTGCGATTGAAATTTGTATGGAGGTTAGTATGGGAAAACGTACTTTTTTGCATTTTACTCATAAGTTGAGTTCTTTTGTCTGATATCATGTAACTTATGACTTTAATGTATAGTCTAGGATATGCCGAAAAACTTTGCCGAAGACCGCAAAGTGATCCGACGATTGCAAAAAAAGTTATTCGCTTGGTAAATTGGGCCAAAAATTAAGATTTTATTATTGTTGTTATTCCTTTACATGTTAAATGTTAAGCACCACCAAGCAATCTACACGTTATAACTTTTTTCACAAGTGTCGGATCACTTTGCGGTCTTCAGCAAAGTTTTTCGGCATATCCTAGGCTATACTTCAACGTCATTAGTTAGATCGTTTTAGACGAAAAAAAATCAATTTAGGAGAGAAATGCAAAAAAGCACGTTTTCCTATACTAAATTCCATACAAATTTCAATCGCAATGCGGAATACGGGGACGCAAACAATCGCTCCCAAATTTTGCATAGTTGTTTTGGACGCCAAAAGGAATCGAAAAAGCCTTGTTCCAAAAAATCGACTTTGTTGACCCAGTCTAATATAGATATCTATCTTATATCTGTATATATAAAAATGAGTTTGAAGTTCCTTTGAGGCAACAAAACTCACGAACGAGTATACCAATCAGCATGACTCTTGCACGGTTCGATTCGTATTCATGATGGCTGTGTTTATATGCATAAAACGTTACGAAAATCAACTTAAATAAAAAGAGTGGAGCGGACCTGGTGTGATGGTTAGAACACTTGACTATCACGCCGAGGACCTGGGATCGAATCCCACTCCCGACAAACTCGCAAAATGTGAGTTCTTCCTTCGGAAGGGAAGTAAAGCGTGGGTCCCGAGATGAACTAGCCTAGGGCTAAAAATCTCGTTAATACAGATAAAAAAAAAAAAAAACTTAAATAAAGAGAAAATTTGAAACTACCGAAATTTGCAGGAATTGGGAATAAAATCAACACGATCGCAACAAAACCGATCTAGAGTGCCATGCTGCAATGAACCCAACAGTTGTCAAACCACCACAACCAAAAATGGCAACGCAACGTTTGCCGGGACATCTAATAGATAAATAAAAATGGAATGGTTTTTGTATGTCACGAATAGGCTCAGGAACGGGCCAACTGATCTACACCATTCTTTCAGTGTTTCATTCGTGCAGGGCTCCGACGTGTTCGTACGAAAAAATAATTGGGAAAGTCGACCGGGAAAGCACTACTGAAAACGAGAAAGTTTGAAATTGCATTCTGCTGGGCATTTTTCTACAGAGCTGCATGTTAAAAATCACAGTAGGCAGGCAGAACGACGTTTGCTGGGACAGCTAGTTCACTATAAAAAATATGAGAAATGTGCTTATGTAGCTGACGATTTTTAAAAAATGCCATATTTTGCACATATAATCTGCCAAACGTTTTCCACCAAAAAAAAGTGCATTAACTGAACGAAAAATGCAAAGGACCTACTCTTCATATGTAGTTTAGTAGGTCCTTAATAAAAAAATTACATAAGGAGAGTTTAAAAAAGTTGAAAACACTTGGCACTTTTATTGATCAAAATGTGATAAATTTTCAAATAATACTTTGAACATATACAGTAGGGTGGCTCAAGCTTGTATGGAAAAACCACATGTCAAAAAGTTCGAGCAGGAGAAAATAGCTGAATAATAACTAACTCAGGTATGGAAAACCGAATACCAACAACCTGAATGAGATATTAAGTAGCCCAGCATAAGAGGTAAAATACCTAAAATAATAACTGGTGTGTATTCTGTGCATAACGCGTGAATAATGACTTCAGGTATGGCAATACCTAAATAATAATCGGCGATTTTTCCATACAAATAGCGATTTTTCCATAACTGAATAATACCTCAAGCAGTCCTTAACACCAAACCAATAACTCGTTGAGGTATTTCATAAATACCTACAAAATACCAAGTTAACCCTTCAGCGCGCGCGCTGTTGTAAAAAGTACAACACTACCAAAAAACCTCGCTTTTTGTATACAGCGCGAGCGCGGTGCAGTTTCGGTTGCTTGATGGCGCGCGTCCTGGAAGGTTAAGTTATTTTCAATACCTGGGTAACCGACCAATACCTTGTCTTGGTATGATACTTGACTTTGGTATGCTCCAGTTATGTGGCAGTTATTCATTCCTGCTCGGGAAGCACCACCTGATGCATGTAACATCTTTTCTTACAAGCTTCGGATGACTTTGCGGTCTTCGACAAAGTTTTTCAGCACATATAAGGCTATAGTTCTATGTATTGGATTATGTGATTGAGATAAAAATAGTGCCACTTATGAGAAAAATGCAAAAAACGATTTTTCCCATATAAACCCCCATACAAAATTCAAATGAGTTTAGCACCGCCCAAATGTTAACGGATTGAGCTGAAAATTTGACCAGAGCATCCTGGCGTCATATAGAACGAAATGAGAAGGGGGCCCATCGAACTTTTTGACATGTTGTATTTTAAGCCACGCTTATATACAGATTTCTCATATTTTTTGTAGTGAATATAAAACCTCAAATGAAGCTGCATATGAAAGCCTCAGGTATAAGTTGTAACACAAAAAATATTGAAAAAGTTTCATCGAGTACATATTGAAATATAATGTTTTAAAAATGTGTTAAAAAATCTAATAAGTTTTACTAAAAGTTCTATAAAAAACTTATTCGATCTCACTCAAAATTTTACCAATGCAGCTTCAATATACGGTTTATGATTGGTCAAAATTTCAGTGTTTTTGATTGACGTATAAAAAAGTTATAAACATTTAAGGACAAACGTCTTGAGATCCCGCTTCAACCGAGCATCAAAACTTCAGACGCACAATTCTCAAGAAGCAAGCTTCAAACAATCGTGCATTTCATTATTCTGTTCTTGCTCACTTGTAATATGCTTAAAATAAGAAGCTCAGGTGCGCTGGTTTTGTTTACGAAGAGATTTGTGCGGTCGAAATCGTGAGTAGGTATCAAAGTCGGCCATTGTGGCGGCCATTTTGGGATTCAAACAAGTCTGTCCTTAAATGAAAAATTATTTTGACCAAAAAATTGCTGTACGGACAATTGTTTGATACACTGTATTTATACACAACTTATCAAAAATTAGAGATGTCTTTTTTGCCTATCAAAAGTTATCTGCAGTTTTGTAAATCAAGCCACGTTTTCTCAGAGTTTATGCCTGTATGTATACCCGAGCAGGAATGAATAACTGCCACATAACTGGAGCATAACAAAGTCAGGTATCATACCAAGACAAGGTATTGGTCCGTTATCTAGGTATTGAAAATAACTTATTTTGGTATTTTGTAGGTATTGATGAAATACCTCAACGATTTATTGGTTTGGTGTTGAGGACTGCTTGAGGTATTATTTAATTATGGAAAAATCGCTATTTGCATGGAAAATTCTCCGATTATTATTTAGGTATTGCCATACCTGATGTCATTATTCAAGAGTTATGCACAGAATACACACCAGTTATTATTTTAGGTATTTTACCTCTTATGCAGGGCTACTTAATACCTCATTCAGGTTGTTGGTATTCGGTTTTCCATACCTGAGTTAGTTATTCTCCAGCTATTTTCTCCTGCTCGGGTACACATACATACATGCATACATACATACATACATACATACAAGAGTATCTGTGCAAAATTTGAGCACGATCGGTTGCGTCTCCACTTTGCGCATTGCAATTGAAATTTGTATGGGATTTTGTATGGGAAAATATACTTTTTTGCATTTTTGTCATAAGTTGAAAAAGTTTGTCTGAAACTTTTCAACCAATACTATGAAATGATAGCTTAGGATGTTCTGAAAAACTTTGTTGAAGACCGCAAAGCGATCCGATGCTTGTGAAAATAGTTATAACCAACGAAACGCATGGATGTGTTTATGTTTTAACATGTAAATGAATAACAATAGCAACAAAATCATGCTGTTTCGCCAAGCAATGCCAACGCTATAACTTTTTTCATAAGCATCAGATCACTTCGCGGTCTTCAACAAAGTTTTTCAGGACAACCTAGGCTATGTTTTCACTTTATCGGTTGCATGGTTTTAGACAAGCTTCTCTAGATATCCTTTAAGGTATTTTTTCAGAAATTTATTCAGGCATATATTCGTTCCAGAACTCCACTAAAGATTGCTCAAATAATTCCATCTTGAATTGTTCGAAGTACTTCTGCAGGATCGTCTTCCAGAAAACTTTACTAGATATTATTCAAAAAACAATCCAGGAATTGTTTGAAAAATGTACAAAAAAGTACATTAGGAGTCTATCCAATTGTTTCTTCAATAATTCATCCAGATATTACTGCAGACAGGGATTTCTTCAGATTTTTTTATCCAGGGATTCCTACAGAAATTCTGCCAGGAATTCCCTACGAAAACTCTCCTGTGATTCCCCAAGAAATTCTTCATGGGGTTTCTTCAGAAATTCCTCCAAGAATTCCTCCAGGGATTCACCCGGGAATTTCTTCTGTGAATCTATCAGGAACAAATTCTAGGATTTTTGAAAAAATGCCTCCAAGCTTCTTGGAATTCCGTCAGGAATTCCTCCTGGAATTCTTTAAGAAAATTCAAGAACTGTTTAGAGATTCATTCCTTAGGCCACTTGGCATTGCTTCCGAGAATCCTCCTGGGGTTTCTTCAGGAGCTTATCCAGAAGCTCCTCCAGAAATTCCAGGATTTCTCTATAATTTTCTTCATGGATTCGTCTAAAAATTTCTACAGGAATTACCCTAAAAATTACGCTAGATATTCCTCTAGGAATTCCTCCAGAGATTCCTCCAGGTATTTATTTAGAGATACCTCAAGGAAATCCTCAAGAGAATCCACCAGGGATTCCTCTTGAAATTCTTCCAGAAATTCCCTCTAGGTATTTCTTTAGAGATACCTCAAGGAATTCCTCGAGAGATTCCACCAGGTATTCTTCTAGAGATACCTCAAGGAAATCATCTAGAAATTCCACCAGGGATTCTTCCAGAAATTTCTCTCAAAAAATCGCTAGATTCCTCTAGGAATTCTTCCAGAAATTCTTCAAGGTATTCCTCTAGAGAAAGAGATTCCACTAGGAATTTCTCCAGGGTTTCTTCCTAATAGTTGTCCAGTGATTCTTCAAGAAAATCCTGCAGAAATTCCTCCAAAGATTCCTCCAGGAATTCCTCATGGAATTTATGCAGGGATTCCTCCAGGAGTTCCTCCGGAAATTTCTCAAGGATTCCTTTAGGAATTCTTCTGGAGATTCTACCAGGGATTCTTCCTGATTTTCGTAAAGTAATTTTTCGAGAAAACTCTTCAGAAATTCCTCCAGAGATTTCTCTAGGGATTCCTCCAGGGACTCTTCCAGGAGAACTCTGGAGATTTCTCAAGAAATTTCTCCAGCGATTCCTCGAGGCATTCTCACAGGCATGTCTCTAGGAATATCTCCAGGGATTCCTCCTGGCATTTCTTTAGGGATTGCTCTAGAAATTTCTCCAGGGATTCACCTAGGCATTCCTCCTGGATTTCATTCAGGGCATTCCTCCAGGAATGCCTTTAAGAATTTCACTAGATATACCTGCAGAAATTCTTTCAGGATTTGATCCAAAAACCCCGGGCAGGAATTCTTCCAGGGTTTTCTCCAGTTATTTTTCCTCCAGGGATTCCTGCAAGGGTTCCTCCAGAGATTTCTCCAGGAAAAATTTCACGGATTCATCCAGAAGTTCCACCTGGAATTCCTCCAGGAATTTGTCTAGGATTGTTTTTTTTTTTTCAGGGTTTTCCTTAAAGATACTTCCAGAGATTCCTCCAGGAATTCCTCCGATGATAGTCTAGTAATTCATCCAAATATTCCTCCAAGAATTCCTCCTGGAATTCCTCTAGAAATCCATCTGGGAGTTCCTCTAGGAATTTCTCTAGAAATTTCTTCAGAAATTTCTCCAGGGGTTTTCTAAATAGAATTCCATCAGGAACTTGTCCAGAAGTTCCTCCAGGCATTCCTCCTGAGCATGTCCGGATTTACAAAAGTGGGAGGCCGTGGCCACAGTATTGTGGGGCCCTCTTGCAAGAGGATTTTTTGTTTATAGGTATAGAATAGAATAAAAAGAAGAAGGGATTATTACAAAAAAGTATGTTAGAGTTTCACCTTAACCGACCGATGTTGACCTGTCCATAAAGATTGATTATCATTGATGAGAAGCAAGAGAGAAATAAAAACGGTGATTGAGTTGTAAGCAAACAGAGAAGCAGCACGCGTTTTTACTTTACTCTGGATCGGCCTGGAATGTCCACTGCGGTGCTTCGATTATAGCAGTTTGGCGACGATACGGACAAGGACCTGTGCGGAAACGGAAAAAAAGCGGCGAGAAAACAGTAGGATTCGCGATTTTTTCATCGAGAAACTCGGTTTCAGAGGACGACTCCGACCGGGAACGACTGACTGCCGTTTCTAACCTTGCTGGCGTTATGAAATGGGGCGCTTCCGGACGAAGGTAGTGTGGTTTGGATAATACACACGGCCTACTGCATATACAATCTACAAAAGTGTGTGTACGGTACGTACCAACGGAGGCGTGTAAGTGAGAGAGGACTCACTCTGCTGTCATCGAAACCGACAATTTCTTGTTGCTACCAAGTTGCTACCAAAAAAAACGTAAACAATGATGGATGGAGCTGGTGCTGCGGCTGGCACGGCTACGCCGGTTGCAGGCAGTTTTGCGATGGAACCGTTCGACAAGGACAAGAGCAAATGGGCGAGATGGGTTAAGCGCTTAGAAGGCGGATTCAGAATGTTCAACGTACCGGTGAATCGCCATAAGGATTACCTGCTACACTACATGGGAGCTGCGACGTACGACATACTTTGCGACCACATCAGCCCGATCGAACCGGAGACGAAAAGTTACGCTGAAATTGTTACTACACTGGACGCATTCTTTGATCCGGAGCCACTGGAGATGGTGGAGGTGTGGAAGTTCCGCACCCGGACGCAGAAGGAAGGCGAAACTGTGAAGGAGTTCGTTACGGAGCTGCAGCGGGATGCGAAGTTTTGTAAGTTCGGCAACTATTTGAAGACGGAGCTGCGAAACCAATTGGTTTTCGGATTGCGGTCGAAACGGATTCGGTCGCGACTCATCGAGGAGAAGGGCCTGACGTTTGAGAAGGCGTTGGAGATCGCACTTTCGATGGAAGCATCGGGAGAAGGTGCGGAAATGTTCGAGAAGCGATCACAGGATGTGAACTACACCGAGAGACGTCAAATGAAGGTAACTAACACTACTAAAAAAAGATGCTATCGATGCGGAAGTGAGGCCCACTTGGCGAATGTTTGCCGGCATAAAGATACAATCTGCAGTTTTTGCAAAATGGCAGGACATCTCCAACGGGTGTGCCTCAAATCCAAATCGCAGGGGGAATCACTAAAAATGGGAAAAGATAACAAACAAATGAAAATCAAAAAGAAAATGCATACCAATTTGATCGATGAGGGAGACTTGAGTGACGATGTGAGGGAAGAGGGTTGCGAAACAGAAATTGATGAAGTCCTTACTCTTGAGATTTGTAAAGTGGATGATAGGTCTGAATCTTTGTCAAAGGTTATCCTACCGCTAAATGTGAATTCCAGGGTCATTAAATTTGAGGTCGACTGTGGTTCCCCGGTTTCGCTCATGAGCCTCAACGATAAGAAGGTTTATTTGGATGAATTGCCGTTGCTTGAGACCGATGTGGAATTAAGAAGTTACTGTGGGAACAAAATTGAAGTTTGCGGTTATGTGGAGGCGGAAGTACAGTACAACGGCATGTCGAACTGTTTACGGTTGTTTGTAGTGAATACGGAGCGTCATCCTTTGCTGGGTCGGGAATGGATGCGGAAGATGAAGGTCGATTGGAATGAGATCATCCGAAATACTGTACCTTGTGTGGCAACTATTGCGGTTCGTAATCCTGGTAAAGCATTGTCTGGTGCTGTGGGGGATCTGATTGGGCAATTCCCTCGGGTATTTGATTCGTCGATCGGTACAATTCGGGATGTCAAGGCTGCGTTACACCTAAAACCGGACAGCAAGCCGGTTTTTATGAAGGCTCGTACAATTCCCTTTGCAATTCGTGAGACAGTAGAGCGTGAAATTAGTAGCTTGGTGGAAAGTGGTATTCTGAAGAAAGTGGAGCGCAGTTCTTGGGCTACTCCGGTTGTGCCGGTCATGAAGTCTGCGGATCGAGTACGTTTGTGCGGAGACTACAAGATAACAGTTAACAAATGCCTCTTGGTTGACGAACATCCCTTGCCGACAATTGATGAGCTGTTCTCCAACATGGCGGGTGGCAAGAAATTTACAAAGCTGGACCTGGCGCAGGCCTACCTACAAATGGAGGTTCGTGAGGAAGATCGTGAGGTTCTCACCTTAAATACACATCTGGGTCTCTATCAACCAACGCGGCTGATGTATGGGGTATCTTCGGCTCCGGCGATTTTTCAGCGGGAAATTTCTCAGCTACTCGGTGATATTCCAGGGGTTTCAGTCTTCCTGGATGACATCAAGGTGACTGGTCCGGACGATGAAACACATCTACAACGATTGGCTATGGTTCTACAACGGTTGGAAGAGCACGGATTGCGGTTGAACGTGGCGAAATGTGAATTCTTCGCGGATCGCATCGAATATTGCGGGTTCGTGATTGATAAGGAAGGAATACGGAAAATGAAGACAAAAGTGGATGCTATTCAGGAAATGCCAAGGCCGAGCAACCGTGACCAGGTTCGGGCGTTTGTTGGTCTAATCAATTATTACGGCCGGTTCATGAAGAATTTGAGCACCCAAATTTACCCCATCAACAACCTGTTAAAGGAGAATGTACCGTTTCAGTGGGATGATGGTTGCGAAAAGGCATTCCTTTGGGTAAAAAAGGAGATGCAATCGGATAGAGTGTTGGTTCACTATGATCCAAAACTTCCACTGGTTCTGGCCACTGATGCCTCACCTTACGGTGTGGGCGCAGTATTGAGCCATCTATACCCGGATGGTACAGAAAGGCCAATTCACTACGCTTCCCAAACACTAAATAGATCACAACGAAATTACATTCAAGTTGACAAAGAGGCGTACGCAATCATATTTGGGGTGAAAAAGTTTTACCAGTACCTCTTTGGGCGCAAATTCATCCTCGTAACCGATAATAAGGCCGTGTCTCAGATTCTGGCGCCTCACAAAGGACTTCCGACTTTGAGTGCTTTACGGATGCAGCACTATGCTGTCTTCCTGGAGTCGTTCGATTATGAGATACGATTCCGCTCTTCAAAGGAAAACGCGAACGCGGATGCAATGTCTCGATTGCCAATCCTAGATGAAAGGAATCAGCATCGGATTGAAGAAGTGGATCTTATCGAGGTGAATCAAATTGAAACCTTACCTGTTACAGCTGAAGAGCTGGTTGAATGCACTAAGGAGGACTCCAACGTGAAGAATTTACTGCAAGGCTTGAAAGTGGGAAGGAATGTTGAAGGGCGTGACAGGTTTGGCATCAATCAGAATGAATTCTCTATTCAGAAGGACTGTCTGTTGAGAGGAATACGAGTTTACATCCCTCCTAAACTACGACGGCGAGTACTAGAAGAACTGCATACGGGACACTTCGGCGTATCTAGGATGAAATCCTTGGCTCGATCGTACTGCTGGTGGAAGACTGTAGACCGCGACATTGAGGAACTATCTAGGAACTGCGTAGACTGTGCCAGAGTACGAAAGAATCCTATGAAGGTGGCACCACATTGCTGGGAAAAGGCTACGGAACCGTTCCAGAGGATCCACATTGACTTTGCGGGGCCGTTTCTAGGACTGTATTTTCTGGTGATCGTGGATTCGTACACGAAGTGGCCGGAAGTCAAGATTATCCCCGACATGACGACAGACACCACCATCGACCGTTTGCGAGAGTACTTTTCCACATACGGAGTTCCAGCGATTATCGTCAGTGATAGAGGAGTCCAGTTCACCTCGGATCAGTTTCAGGCCTTTCTGAAACGAAACAACATCACGCACAAAATGGGAGCCCCGTATCATCCAGCTACGAACGGCCAAGCTGAACGATTTGTTCAAACCTTCAAGGAAAAACTTAAGGCAATGAAATGTGAACGAAAGGATGTGCAATTCGAGCTTTACAAAATTTTGATGGCATACCGTAGAACTGTACATCCTGCAACGGATAAATCTCCATCAATGCTGGTATTTGGAAGGCAGATGAAATCTAGGCTTGACTTTTTGGTTCCTTCGAGCGCACCAGAGAACTCTTCTTGTGGGGAAGAAGAGAGAGTACGAGGTTTCAAAGTTAACGAAAGGGTTTCTGCTCGGGACTTTTTGGGTTCGTCCAAGTGGCAATTTGGTACGGTAAAGGAACGATTGGGAAAACTCCATTATATGATCGAGTTGGACGATGGAAGAATCTGGAAGCGGCATGTGGATCAGATCAGAGTGGGCCCTGCGCTTGGCCCTGCGGAGCAAAACATTTGTGTCACTTCCGGTTCAGAATATTTCGATAAACTGCGACGTACCCAAACGAATTGTCGCTCAGGACTTCCACCTCACTTTGAAAACCCTGACATTTCCGCATCCCAATCAACAACAGATGTACCAACTCCCAATAGGACACCGAAGCAAGTTGTGGGTGAGTCCGCTGAACCTTCAAGTTCGACTGTCGAAGGGGCTCTGAGCGAAAATCGGGCAAAACCACAGATAGTTGAAAAGTCAGTGCAAAATTGTACACCTCGTAGATCCACAAGAGTTCGAAATCCACCAAAACGGCTTGACCTCTGATGACCCGTGGATCCGTGTGACTAACAATACTAATTCTTCATGTTGAATTTGATGTTTGATGTATGTTAGGGCACATTAGTTAAGGGGGGGAAAGCTGTTAGAGTTTCACCTTAACCGACCGATGTTGACCTGTCCATAAAGATTGATTGTCATTGATGAGAAGCAAGAGAGAAATAAAAACGGTGATTGAGTTGTAAGCAAACAGAGAAGCAGCACGCGTTTTTACTTTACTCTGGATCGGCCTGGAATGTCCACTGCGGTGCTTCGATTATAGCAAAGTATTTATTTCATTGTGAAAGAATTTGAATAAAGCACAACCACCTAGCTTAGAAATTAATGATTCATACGGAGCAGAGATCAAGATGTGAAAATTCGTTGTTTTTTAAGTTTACTATGCTCGTGGCATTAAAACCCTTAGATTTAATCGGAATTCATGACAGATAGCCTCTATAGAGAAATTTCAAGAACAATTTATAGCCAAAATATTCGATTTTTGGTTAAAATCTGTTGCATAATCGCTGGGGTCATTTGCACGAAAGCACTAAAGATAATTCTTGGAATAATCCCTGGAGAACGCTTGGAAAAATACCTGGATGAATTTGTGGAGAAATCCCTGAAGCAATTTCTGGAGGAACCTCTGGAGCAGGGCCGAATTAAAGGGGAGGGTGTTGTGCAGGGGAGAGGGGCTCCGGGCCCCACATTTCAGGGGCCCCCACAAAATCTCACTTACGAATAAAAATGAGCGACCTTATAAAATTCATTCTAATCATTAAGTTTATTTGGCTGAATGGAGTTTTTTTTCTTGTCAAATAAATATTTGATCTTGTGTATTTCCTTCAGGTGTTCAAGGAGTCTATCTGTATCATATTTATAGCCTTACGAAACGACAACAGTGTTGATATTGATATTAGCACTCACGGGCTTGGGCGCAACCTCCTGTCAAATTTTCATTCATGAAATGAGCGATCAGCTGATCCGAAACGTCTCGTAAAATGGGGGGGGGGGGATAAATCGGTTAACCCTTCAGGACGCGCGCCGTTTTAATACAGCACTACCAAAAACAAACCTCGCTCGTCGTACACAGCGTGAGCGCGGTGCAGTTTTAGGATCAAATTGGCGCGCGTCCTGAAAGATTAAAATTTAATCAACAAAATGATAAAGCTCCGGAGATGTTTAAGATTCTGCTAATGTACGCAATGCGCAATAAGCCGCAATTTGTGCTTGCCCCCTTGAAAAAAGCCTGTTCGACACCACCAGCTCTCGGTTCCTATATTCCCATCTCTTTCTCCCCAATGAAACGGAAAGAGACCACTCTCTGATGCCAGTTCATTCATGCAAGCAATCTTCGCTGTCGTTTTCCTGCTTCTTCAATTCAGTCAAAGCTTCGTCCGAGGTCGGTTCGTAGATTTTCTCGCCAAAACAAAAATAGCATCCAAACGGTGTTGAAACGCGTTCGAAAGCGGTCCAAGTGTCGCGCAAAGTGCCAATCGAAAGTCACCCCATTGGAAGGTGTACCAGTGATTCGCGGAAATTCTGTTTTAATAGCGGAAAAATCGTTTTGAAGTTCGCTTTTCTGTGTAGAGCTTAGGCAGCAGCAGCAGCGAAAATGATGGAAAAATTCAAGTCGTCTTTGTACATCTATATGTAGCTGTGGTGGATCCAGTTGCTACGGTTGTTGTGTGCGTGTCTTCCCGTGTGCGGGTTTGCTTCATTCAAGAAAGTCGTCACAGGCACCAGGGAGCGATAGAGCGAGTGCAGTGTATTGCGTGTGTTGACAAAAATATGCTTTGATTGTGTGGCGCGCGCGGCGTGTATTATGACTCAAAGTTAGAGCCGAAAGCCAGCCAGCCGAAGCTTGTTTGTGGAGGCAAAATAGGCCCAGAGTGCAGTGGTCCAAAGTGACGGTAGTTTAACGAAAATAGTGAAGTGAGGCGTATTCAGCAGAGAGCACTCCAAGCGAATTAGGTAGGTGTAATCTCTGGAGCAACATTTGAAAAGGGCTCAAGAGGTCTTGTGTCTTTTTTCGAAAACGCTCCGTAGGGCATAACAGCAGCCCGCCCACGCAAATGAACACCGTTATCCGAAAGATCGATGTTTGCTCTATCTGATAACGGTCTTAGTTTTTGTGAATAAGCTAATGGGGGCTCAGGAGAGACGTGTGAAGTCATTGTTTACCAATGCTTGTATGCCCTTTTCAAATGTTGCTCCAGATCTTTTAACCTTCAATCATGCATACACGCAGAAAAATGGCGCTTGTTTAAAACAATAAAACTCATGGTTGATTTTCAAACTGAGAATTTACTTATTTCAAAGTTATATTTAATTGTTTTCATATAGAGTTTATCAATAAAAACAACCGATTACCATCATTTCATATAATGTCAAAAGTTTCATTTGTTTCAACAAAATAAAAACCATAAACATGGTCCGCGAGCACTCACACATCTATAAAATGCTTACCCCAACATCGCCACAACGAAGAAGGTGCAGCAAATCCATCACGCCAACTTCCAAGTGCAGCTTTGGCCGTGATGGATAACGCGCAGGTACTCACGACAGCATCCACAAAAAGTTGAACGGTTTCGCCTTTTTTGTCTTTTTTTTAGTCGTTCTCCTCCCCATCCGCTTACCGACGGTCTAAAAATAGATTTCCGAGCTGCCGCAGTTGCTGCCGTCACCTACACAATCACATTCCGGGTTTGTTAGTGGCAAAAGTGCAGTCGTTTGAATCAATCCATTATTTCATGTTGAAAAAAACATATCAAGCATAACTTTTCAATCCGACGTAACTCGAAAATGTAAACAAATCCGGGTTTACTGCTGCATGCATGATTCATAAAGCAAATTGAAGAATCCACATCACTGTTTGATGATTTATTGCTTAATTTGTTTAACTAAGCATATTGTTCGAAACGACGTATCTAACTATTTTGATGTTTACAACTTTACTGATAGATACACCGTTTTGATATATGAGAAAACCAAACGACGTATCTAGCCAAAATCAAAAGTAACAGATACACCAAACTGGCACCATACAAAAGCGACGTATCTGGCATGACGTATCTCGAACCAACCCGGTGTATGTGTATTTTTGTCAAAATTCATTGTGAAAATGATATGGAATGAGTAGGTTTTGTTTCTTACCTAATGCGTGCAATATCCCTGGTGATGTTAAGCATGAAAAAACTTATGAAAAGTCTTTTTATGAAAAACTATTTTAGTGAAATGGTCGTCAACATTGACCATGAATTTACTCAGATCAGTGAAAAAGTTAGATACGTCGATTTGAAAAATTATGCTTGATATCTTTGTTTGTTTTAACAAACTGTCAAAAATTTCAACAAATGAGAATATTTGTATTATCAAACAAATCAAAACAGTTCAGTTTAAACTAAAAATCAGTTTGTCGCTATAGTAAACTGAAAAATCGGTTGATTTGAACTAGATTTTAATTGTGTTTACAATTTATTTTTCTGCGTGTGTTAACATGTTAAACCGGTGACATTGATGGACCCATTGATATAACCAATAGGGATCCCCCACAGTTCATTACATTTCCAAGTTGGTTCAAAAAATCGAATTATAGCTTTCCAGCGTAATTCCACCACTTGGAACTCCTGTCAAATAAAGCAGATATTTCCAACAAGCTCACGATCCCGTCTTGGATTCTTTATGGAACTCTACTTGAGATAGCACATATTCCATTTCGTATTATTTTTCCTTAAATTCCTGTTCAAGCATCTTCCGGAATTTTTCCAAGATTTAAAAAAAAAATATTTCCGGGATTCTTCATTAAGAATCTTACAGGATTCCTGAGTTTCGATTTCGCCTGGGTATTTTTTACAGGGATCTTCTCCAGGATTTCCTCCAGAGGTATTGCTCCCAGAGTCCCTCGCGAGATTTCTCCCAGAGTTATTTCATGTTTCTATGGAACTTTCTCTCAGGCTATTTCTCGAATATTGCCACGGGATTTCTTTAAAAGTTTCTCCCGCAATTCCTCTTGAATTATTTACCAATTCCTTCCAACATTCATCCCGAAATTGCGCCCAGAGATTTTCAAGGGATTTCTCCCAGAGTTTCTACAGGTGTTATTCATGGGATTTCTGTAAGAATTTCGACAGCAATTCTTCACGGTTTCCTGGTATTTCTCCCATATCTCTAGTGGGGTTTCTCCAAACATTCCTCCTGTATTTTCTTCAAGAAATTATCATGAGTTGTCGTCTAAAGTTACTTCCTGTATTTCTAAAAGAGTTTCTTCTGGGATATTTTCTAAAGATTCTAGTGGGATTTCCTTTGAAGTTTCTGCGTGAGCAAAATCGCGCGCAATTCTGAATCATTTTCTCACGTGTAAGATTTTTATGCGAAGTCTCGCTCTCACGAGTCAAGCACCGAAATCTCATTCGCTTGTCAAACGAATCCAAATCAATTTGAATGGCATTAGGTAATTCTTGTTGTACGCTAGATTTGTTGTTCTATCATATAATCCCAAAAACTTTAATGTACCTAAATAATAAGAACACCAAGAAATAAAGCAATGAGTAAAATCACGAGTCAACTCATACATGATTTTTTCGGCGGTGAGTTTGGCGAGTCAAGAATCGCGCATGACCAACACTGCCTGAGATTCGGAGTTTCGCTCCATCCAAACTTCTTTTGGACGATTCCTTCCGATGTTGCTCGTGAGTTTTTCAGAACTTCTTCTGAATTTTCTCTCAACATATTCTCCGGAATACCAGTCAGTTTCAGTGCTCATGGTAGTTTCCGAGTTTTTTTTTTTTTGCTATGATCCCCCTAAGATGTCTTATAAAGATTTTCACGGAAACATTCCCAGTGTTCATAGAAACTCTAATGAAAGTTGTCCCGGATATCCTTAGAGTGTTCCATTTTGGGATTTTCCAAATAGTTATTCCCGGTGTTCTTACCAGGATTTTTCTCTGCCTACGAAATTCCTTTTAAATATATCGGAACGGATCCTGGTGGAATCTTGCGAGATACTCCGAGAATAACTATGGGAACGTCCATAAATTACGTCACGCAAAAAATGGCCATTTTCAACCCCCCCTCCCCCCTATGTCACACTTTTTGTATGGGACCTCTTAAATTTTTGTATGCGTTGTCACACTTTGCTGAACCCCCCCTCCCCCCTCAAAGCGTGACGTAATTTATGGACGATCCCTATTAGAAAATTAACGATTGGAACGATTTGAAAAATTTCTGAGTGCAATCTCAGATGGAAATACTAGAGAAATTTTGGAAGAAACTATGTGAACTTTTGAGACAAATTCCAGGAATGCGGAAGCTGTTTTTTTTATTAACGTGTATTTTAAGATAAGCTAATTTACATTTCGAAAACTGTTTGAAAAAATCCCTGCATGATTTTTGGGTGCATTTGGTTAGCATCTCCAGGAAGAAATCCGCGGAAAACTCTGGGTACAATACCGAGAGAATCTCTGATAGAAATACCAGGGGGGCCTCCTGTAGAAATCCCGTGAAAAACTTCTGTAGAAATGCTAGGAGGACATCTTGTTGATATCCCAAAAAAAGTCCGTAAAAAAAAGCTTTCAAAGATAGTAAATGTCATTTGGGCCAGCATAATTATTGTGCACTCTATCCCATAGTTTTAAGGAACGATTGCAAATCCGTTTTGCAAGGTAACTTGAAAGACACATGGCAGTAAAAAGTCCTTCAATGTCATCGTCAGTACACAAATCGCCAGTACACAAATCTTCTTATGAGTGGCTTTATCCGGTCCATTCTAGGGTGACTTCTATGTAGCTACCAAAGAATGCATTTCGGAAAACAAACTGGAGCAATAACTCGGCCTTCGAACTTGAACGATCTGAAGACAGTCGCGGCGAGTAAAACACTGTTGAACGGCTGGATCACCGATTTCCGAGGAATGTTCGGATCAGCCTTCGTTTATGTGTAGCAAAACTGAAGCGGAATTCGTCGAGTTTTCAGCAGCGATCTTTTCAGAACATCAGTTCCATCTGTATAGAAGCAATGACATATTTCTCATCAACTCGCTCATGGCACTTCATTAACCTTGAAAGAAGGTCAGCATATTGGAAATCTTCAGTTTCTACAAATTGGATGTCGGAGTAGTACAACATCAGTGTTAGGGCAGAATTTTGAATTCGGTTGGCAGTATATACAGGAAGCTTCCAAAATCCAAACGCCTTCAGTAATGGTTTATGGTCCGTTTGCAAGATGATTTTCAATCGAAAGCATCCTATGAAAGCGAGTTACCGCGAACACTTAGAGCCATGACTTCTTTCTCAATTTGTTCGTAATTCTGCAGCGGTAAGAGATCTTGAAACTTGAAACTTTGAATTCTTCGAAGGATTTCTATCAGATATCCGTATATTCCCACTTTAAGTTCTTCTTCAGCAAGTAGTCCATGGGTGCTCGTCGATCATTGGTTTGCTTGACAAAACTTCCACAAAAATTTATGTTTACAAGATTACGTACGAAGCTGCGAAAGGTTCTAAGGAACTGGCATCTGGGAAACAGCGCTTGTCTTCGCTAGATCGGGTGATAAACCGTCATAATCGATTCTGTGTCCTGGAAATTTGATTTGTGAGAGACCAAAGCGGCATTTTCAACTCAAACTAAATACATATGCCTTTATCGTTTCCAGAACATCAATGAGTCTTTGTCTTTGACATGCTACCGCTTAGTCCTACCGGCGATCATGATGTCATCCAGGTATTTCTGTTATGCCGGGGACCATACTACACGCAAAAAAATCCGTTCCGATATACGTGAACTCCCAATCACGGCAACGGGAACAAACGGGAACTATGCATAGCAACGATAACAACAATAAGAAATGTACACCGTGAAATCTAGGTTTTCTAGAACGCCCATATTGACAGCTGGAACTAGTTCCAGTTCACGGTGTATATTTGCTTGTTCTCATATTTGCGTTTGTTTGTTCACGTTTATCAGAACGGTTTTCTGAGCGTGTATCGATTATTCGTTGAAATGCAGTGGGAGCGGACTGTATTTGAACAGTCCTCAATGATTGTGATCGTCAGATGCTTTTGCAATTTCTCCTCAACCTTATTTCCTCAATACTGTTGTGTTGTTCTCAATAGTGTTTTACGCCTTTTCATGAACAGCGAAAGGAACAGATCACATATCGAACGATGTTGATTTTATCACCCGAAGCGCTGATAGCTGCGATCTCAGAGTCTTTGATAGCTCTACAAGATTTGCAAGTGTCAGCTTCAACCCTTTCGCCAACCTGCTCCTTATTCAGCTTCAAGCTACAAGCTTGCGGATCAATCGTGGTCGAATGTTTGCATCCCTTGGTGGCTGTGGACCGCAAACAAAAAGAACAGCCTTCAACTAATCATCCCAAAGTTGGAACGCTTCGCAGTGTTTGTTCACGGAAGTAGCATAACTTTAAATATCGTCGGCATCATTCTTCATATACTAGATGCAGCGGTATCTGTCGTTGCAGAGCGAGGTCTAACAGCCGTAGAGTTTCTTGAGTTTGTTCACTGTTTCGTCTAGGCCATAATCACGAATATGCTTGAAAAGGATACTTGTTGTTGGTTAATCGGTTGACTTTTAACAAACCTTTTTTTTTTTTTACTTATTCGTTTATTTGGAAGGCTCGGGCGCCACATGGGCATAACTGAGCCGAAATCTTTTGTTTTTTTACAATGGTTATACATTTTACAATTTATTACTGCCTTAAAACTATGTTAGTTTGGGAAGCCGAAGTACTCGCGGCTGTTTCGAGGTTAAGGATTGAAGAAAAAAAAAATGGGAAGGACGGATTTATGGGTTTAAAACTAAATTATTTGCTAACTTATACTAAAACTTTGATGGGACAAATTGTCCATATCTGTAACGGAACCAAAAAGAAAGGACTTTATCGGTAGAAAACGACAAGAAGAGGACAAACGGAAGGGGGTGACGACAGACAGGGGCGAACAACAAAACCAAAAGGCGGACAACGAAAACAAGGAACGTACTACATCAAACTCTGACATCAACACGTTTCAAAAACTGGTAAATCAGGTTCATGTATTCCAAATCAAGTCCTGCCAACACTTCTCTAACGGGTTTCTGTTGTTTTCCTCGGACCCGGAGAATTTCATGCAGCTCAGATCTGACCTCACGATACTCATTGCATCCCCACACGACATGTTCGATATCCTGGTAAGCTACGCCACAGACACAGAGATTGCTTTCTGAGAGTCCAATACGAAAGGTATGTGCGTTCAACAAATAGTGGTTGGACATCAGCCGACACATCACACGAATGAAATCGCGTCCTAAATCCAACCCTTTGAACCATGGCTTCTTCGACACCTGTGGAATGATGGAGTGCAACCATCTACCCATCTCTCCATCTCTCCATTTGTGTTGCCAGCTGATCAAGGTCTCCTGACGGGCCAATTCAAAAAATTCGTCGAAGGCGATTTGACGCTCATAAATATCGCCTTCGCTAGCGCCCACCTTAGCCAGAGAGTCCGCTTTTTCATTGCCCGGAATTGAGCAATGTGAAGGGACCCAAGCTATGGTGATGATGTATGAGCGTTTGGACAAAGCACTCAAGACTTGGCGTATTCCTTTCAGGAAGTACGCTGAGTGCTTCATCGGTTTCATTGACCGAACAGCCTCCAGAGAGCTTAGACTGTCGGTAAAAATGAAGTAGTGCTCAGGTGGGAGAGTGCGAATGTACTCTAAGGTGTAGTATATAGCCGCTAGCTCAGCAATATATACCGAACATGGGTTTTGAAGCATAAAGGTGGCGCTATGAAATTCGTTGTAGACACCGAATCCAGTCGAATCATCGGTTTTGGAACCATCTGTGAAGAACTGTCTGGCCCCGCTAACATGCCCGAACTTACTTGCAAAAATTTGTGGAATACCTATGGAACGAAAAGATTCCGGTATACCGGTGATCTCATCCTTCATAGAGAGATCAAAATCCACAGAGGAGCTGTCGAAGTCTGAGAAGTTGTTACGATTGGTGTTAACCAGAGATGGGCTTACCTCCAGCGTCATGTACCAGTAGTACACACTCATAAAACGAGTTTGGGGATTCTGTTCGAGCAGCTTTTCGAAGTTTTCTATGACTAACGGATTCACAACCTCGCATCGGATGAGGAACCGGAACGACAACTCCGCAAAGCGGTCTGTCAGAGGCTGTACACCAGCAAGTACCTCTAAACTCATTGTGTGAGTCGAGTTCATGCAACCTAACGCGATCCGAAGGCAACGGTACTGAACCCGTTGAAGCTTCAGCAAGTGTGTTTTCGCCGCGGATTGAAAACAGAAGCTACCGTATTCTAAAACCGATAGAATGGTTGTTTGGTACAGCCTGATCAGATCTTCCGGATGTGCTCCCCACCATGTTCCGGTAATAGTTCGCATAAAGTTGATTCGTTTTTGGCATTTCTGTATCAGATACACAATGTGCTTCCCCCAGGTGCATTTGGAGTCGAACCAGACGCCGAGGTATTGTGAAGACATGCTATGAGTGATTGTCTTACCCATCAGAACGAGCGGAAACTTTGCCGGTTTGTGTTTTTTAGAAAAGACAACCATCTCAGTTTTCTCCGGAGAGAACTCGATACCCAGCTTGAGAGCCCAAGTAGACAAATTGTCCAAAGTATCCTGTAGTGGTCCTTGCAGATCGACTGCTATTGATCCCGTTACAGAGACAACACAGTCATCCGCAAGCTGCCTTAACGTGCAGTTTTCCATGAGACAATCATCTATGTCTCTGACATAAAAGTTGTAAAGAAGAGGGCTTAGACATGAACCCTGGGGGAGGCCCATGTAGCTAATTCGTGAAACTGTCAAGTCGCCATGAGCGAAACTCATCTGCTTCTCAAACAGCAAATTATACAAAAAATTGTTCAGAATTGGTGAAAGGCCACTGTCGTGTAGTTTGTCAGAAAGAACATCGACACAAACTGAATCAAAAGCCCCCTTAATATCCAAAAACACTGAGCCCATTTGCTGCTTTTGAGCAAAGGCAAGCTGAATTTCTGAAGAAAGCAATGCAAGACAGTCGTTCGTACCTTTGCCTCTGCGGAAACCAAATTGTGTATCTGACAACATGCCATTCGATTCAACCCATTTGTCCAGTCGAAAGAGAATCATCTTCTCCAACAGCTTCCGTAGACAAGACAACATCGCGATTGGACGGTACGAATTATGATCCGACGCGGGTTTCCCGGGTTTTTGAACAGCTATCACCCTCACTTGTCTCCAGTCATCCGGAACGATGTTGTTATCCAGGAACTGATTGAACAAGTTCAACAAGCGCCTCTTAGCGACGTCGGGGAGGTTTCGAAGCAAGTTGAACTTGATTCGATCTATTCCTGGAGCGGAATTGTTACATGAAAGAAGAGCAAGTGAGAATTCAACCATCGAAAACGGCCTATCCATGTCGTCCCTATCCTCGGAAACATCACGAATTATTCGCTCCACGGGTACGGAATCTGGACAAACTTTTTTTGCGAACTTGAGAATCCACCGAGGAGAGCTTTCTCGATCCTCGTTGACCGACGACGCGTTACGCATTCTTCTACCGACGTTCCAAAGAGTTCTCATCGAAGTCTCGCGCGACAAACCCTCGACGAACCGACGCCAGTAACCGCTTTTCTTCGTCTTGATCAAGTTCTTGAACTTGCTTTCAAGGGAAGCGAACCGCTTGAAGTTTTCGACCGAACCGCGTTTCCGAAACTCTTTGAACGCCGCGGATTTCTCGCGATAGATTTCTGTACACTCACTACGGCACCACGGATTGGGGGGTTTCCTGCGAACCGACGGACCTGGCACTGGTCGACGTTGTGCCTGAAGCGCGCTACTGATGATCAGTTCTGATAGAAACTGATACTCTTCCCGCGGTGGAAGGACTTCTACCGATTGCTCACCGTCGATAATTGCTTCTGCGTACTTCTCCCAGTCAATGTGCTTGGTGAGATCGTAGGCGATGTCGATAGATGGAGGTTGATGTGACCCATTGGAAATAGAAACAACAATCGGCAGATGATCACTACCATGGGGATCCTGGATAACCTTCCATGTACACTCCAGCGATAGTGAGCTCGAACAGATTGAGAGGTCTAATCGGCTGTTTCTAGGGCTGCCATCTTGAGCTGGAGGTGCCACCCGTGTAACTTCTCCGGTATTCAAAATTGTCATGTTGAAGTCGTCGCAGAGGTCATATATCAACGTTGAACGGCTGTCATCGTACAGTTCCCCCCAGCCTGTACCATGGGAGTTGAAATCTCCCATGAGCAGCCGAGGCTCGGGCATAGCCGAGCAGATGTGGGCGAGATCCCTGCGAGATATCACAGTTCTCGGAGGAAGATATATGGAGGCAACACTGAGGGTTTTACCTCGGATAGTCACCTCACATGCGACGGCTTCAATGCCTGTCATCGGATGAAAATCGACTCTGTAAAATGAGTGCTGCTTCTTAATCCCTAGAAGCACCCCTCCGTACGAGTCGGATCGATCAAGGCGAATGATATTATAATCGGGAAAAGGTAAGGTTACATCAGGTGTTAGCCATGTTTCGGATAGTGCAAAAACATCGCATTGTAAATTGTTAACTAAAAATTTAAAAACGTCTAATTTCGGTGTAATACTACGACAGTTCCAGTGTAGAACCGAAATCGTATCTTCGACCTCGGTGGTTAAATTAGCCATCGAAAGATACGATTGTCGCAAGGAGGGGCATTTTAGAAGCCAACTGCTTCAAAAGAGGGGTCACACAAGGAAGAAGTCCTTTTACAATGTTCTTCACGGAATCTGAAGCATTGAAGAAGCTGAGGATGATGTCTACGATGCCAGAGAGCGTAAACAATGGTGCACCCTGAGGTTGCTCCTGGTGCTCCGAATGCTGTCTTTCCGGTTGAGAATTCGAAAAACGTGGGACATCTGGGATTTTAGATGTTCCCGGGAGTGATGGAAAGTCTCGTTCGTCCTGGATTTTGAAACCCGGAGGGGAACGTTTTGTGACTTTCTTACCACTCTTGAAATTTGTCATGGTGGGTTGGGGGTCGCTGCTAGGCAGATTCCGAGGTTTTTTGGTGGGTCTCTGGAGCCTCATCCGTTTCCTCGTTTCACCCTTGAAAACAAAGGGAACCCCGTCCCCGACCTCAGAGTCAGAGCCCTGATCATCGAGAGATAAAGACGAGTAGATGTTACGGGATTCAACGGTCGGGGCAGCTTTTTTCAGCATTTCGGCGTAGCTTCGCCGTGATCGCTGCTGCAACGATCGTTTTTGATGTTTTTTCTGCTGTATGTACCTTGGGCAATCAATCAGATCATGTGGACGGTCGCTGCCACAATAAACACACTTGGGCGGCGTTTTACACGCACCGTCCACATGTCTCTCCCCGCATGTTGCACAGCGAGGTTTATTGCTGCAGTACTGAGCGGTGTGGCCGAGCTGCTTGCAATTGATGCAATTCATTACCTTCGGTACATACAGCCTCACAGGTAGCCGAAGTTTGCCAATCACCAGCAGATCTGGTAATGCAGATCCGGAGAAGGTCACAGAAAATTCTTCAGATGGTGTGTAAACCTTCTTCTCGCCCTCCTGGGATACCGAATGCAGTTGCCGGCAATCCAGTATCTGGACAGGAGGTAGAGAAGGGTTATGGAAACGACCACAGCCTTGCATGATCGTTTCGCAGGTCAAAGATGCGTCGGCGACCTTCCCCGAAATCTCTATCGACGCGCTCGGTAGGTAAACGAAGTACTCAAGTGTAAACAACTCGCAGGCCACAATCTCATTAGCGTGTTTTCGGTCGCCTACTGTCACCCGAAGCTTAGCTGTACCGACCATGTCAATGGAGAAAACGGAAGAATACCGCTTAGTCAGATCCTTGCTGATTTGAACGGTGTTCAAACGTTTGCCTTTGGGTCGGAAGAAAACAACATATGGCCCGCCAAAGTCGGGAGGGTAGGGCTTGAGGCGGGGGGACGTCGAAACAGATTTACTGTTGGTGTCCATTGCAGAAGCACCAGGGTGAAGGGAGACAAAGGGATTAGCATTTACATCGCCTTGTTGGCTCGAGCAGTCCGATGCCAATAACGAAGCTTCGTTGATGCGGTACGACGTACCCCCGCCATCGTCATCATCGCCCATTGTGGTAGTTGACTACCACCACGGGGCACTCAAAAAACCTTAAACTAACACTATCACGGGGACGAGAAATAATCAAAAAACAAGGGACAAAATTAACGCTACAGGAAAAGTGAGAAAAAACTGCTTATGTACCAAATTAAATCTAATCAAAGAGTCAGTGGAGAGGGGGGAACAACGAGAGGTAACTTTATGTACTTATCTTTGTGTACTCTGTTTAGCCACAGGCTCGACGACGACAGGTCCAAGCGATCGGATGGCCCGCACAGGGAAGAAGCGAGCTGCTGCTGAGCGCCCGACGCTGCGCTGGTGTGCGGCGGTTGAACGCTCTCTGCTCTTCTCTCGGTGGGCTGCTGCTGTCGACGACGATGAGCTTGGGTACTCACTGGAAGAAGCCGATCACGGCCGCGCGAGCGCCGCGGTGTGCAGGGGGGTGCTGCACTGCTGTGCTCGATAATTGGAATTTGCGCCACGTGATATAATGAAAACGAAACGTGAACTTTACTCAAACCAAACGAACTTTTGCGGCAAAAATTGTGGCCTAGCCAACCGCACGCGTCCCACTAGGGATTTTCACTTCAACACTTGATCACTCGGAAAACTAGCACTGGAAAAAGCCACCGAACTGGATAGTATCGGGAGACAAACCGGACGAACGAAAAGTTGCGACTGTCTCGCACGAACGCTCGCCAAAGAGTGATTTTAACAAACCTTAGCGTTTTCATTTATTTCAATAACATTCATTAGCTAAACAAAATATCGCGAGAGGACCAGTAACCGCTCGTGTATCAATCGCCGCTCACCGTCATTGAAATGATTTTAATTGACATAGAAATGTACGATTCTCTTCATGCGGATATTATTCGGCACGCATATTGTAAATATCCTTGGTAAAAAGATTGTATTTTTTGTAGGAAACCTTCTTTGGGGTTGTCCATAAACCACGTGGTCATGAGGGGGGGGTTCAGCCAATGATCATTTTGTATGGACGAATAAAATTTTTTGTATGGACTAATGACCACGGGGGGGGGGGGGAGGGGTGTGGTGGGGTGGTGGTTGAGAAGTCCCAAAAAAATGACCACGTGGTTATGGACAGCCCCTTTTCTACGCTCTTGAGCAGCTATTGGAACACCAGCGGCTACTGGCGCACACTGAGGGTGCAATTGACTTCTAACTCTAAAAAAAGTGTATTAAACCCGATTCTTTTTGCCTTTCTCGTACACTAAGTGTACTGGAAAGGCTATATGTTCACTCCAAAAATGACTTTTTGATAGAAGGCCCGAAGGGTCTAGTCACATATACCAATCAACTCAGCTCGACCAATTGAGGTGATGGCTGTGTGTATGTATGTGTGTATGCGTGTATGTGTGTGTACAAAAAACTCATCACTTTTTGGCAGTAAACCTCAACCGATTTTAATGACCGACGGTTCATTCGACGCGGAATCTGGTCGAATTGTTTCCTATTGAAAATGGTTCGGATCGGTCCAGTCGTTCCGGAGTTATGGCCATTTAGGTGTTCCGGACCGGTACCCCAGGAAGGGGCCAAATATGAAAATGCTACAACCCTATGCATGCGACACATAAAACCGCGGTATTTTCTATAACCTGATGAACGGTATGCAGGAAAATATTCTCAGACCACGGTAGTGTTCCAGAACCGGTTCCGGGTGTCCCGCCGGAAGTGGCCAAATAAAAAAGTGAACCAAATCCATGCATGCGACACATCAAATAGCGGCTTTTTCGATAACCTGATTAACGGTATGCAGGAAAATAGTCTTAGACCATATCTGAACCGGTAGTATTCCAGAACCGGTTCCGGGTGTCCCGCCGGAAGTGGCCAAATATTAAAGTGGAGCAAACCTATGCACGCAACACATCAAATCGTGGCTTTCTCGATAACCTGATAAACGGTTAGCAAGAAAATAGGCTCACACCACATTAGAAACTACAGGTAGTGTTCCGGAACCGTTTCCGAGTGTCGCGCCGGAATTGTCCAAATACAAAAGTGAACCAAACCCATGCATGCGACACACTAAATTGCGGCTTTTCTGATAACCTGATGAACGGTAAGCAGGAAAAGAGTCTTAGACCATATCTGAACCGGTGGTGTTCCGGAACCGATTCCGAGTCTCTCGCCGGAAGTGGCCAAATACATAAGTGAACCAAAGTAATGCATGCAACACATCAAATTGCGGCTTTTTCGAAAACACGATGAACGATTAGCAAGAAAATAGAACCAGACTACATTAGAAACTACCGGTAGTGTTCCGGAATCGGTTCCAGTTGTCCCGTCGGAAGTGGTCAAATGTAAAAGAGAACCAAACCCATGCATGTGGCACATCAAATCGCAGCTTTTTAGGTAATCTGATGAACGGTTAACAAAAAAAAAAAATCTCAGATCACATTAGGGAAAACCAGTAGTGTTCCAGAACCGATTCCGGGTGTCCCGCCGGAAGTGGACGAATGTGGAAGGAAACCAAACACATGCGTGCGGCTCATTAAATTCCGCCTTTTTCGATAACCTGAAGAACGATCAGCAAGAAAATAGATCACATTAGTGACTACCGGTAGTGTTCCAGAACCGGTTCCGGGTGTCCTGCTGGAATTAGTAAAATGTAAAAATGATCCAAACCCATGCATGTGACACATCAATTCGTGGCTTTCTAGGAAATCGGGTGAACAGTTAGAGGAAACTAGTTTCATGCCATATTTGGGACAATTGGTACTGTCCTGTCCCGCCGTAAGTGGTAAAATGTAAAATTGAACCAAACTCATGCATTCGGTGCATCAAATCACGGCCTTTTCGATTACCTGATGAACGGATAGTAAGAAAATAGACACAGACTACATAAGTTACTACCGGTAGTGTTTGTGGTTCCGGGTGTCCCGCCGGAAGTGACCATATACAAAAGCTAACCAAACTAATGCATGCCACACGTCAAATCGCGGCTTTTTTGATAACCTGATTACCGGTTAGCAAGAAAATAGGCTCAAACCACATTAGAGACTACCAGCAGTATTACAGAACCAACTTTGGGTGCTTTGCCGGAACTACGAAAGTGAGCAAAATCATAGCAAGTGATAGATATGTGTAATTGTTCTCTTCATCATGACAAAACTAAAGTGATCTCAGAACTCATCAGATCACACCATTTCAGATTCCTACTCATCCTTACAGTCAACGTTGTATGGGAAAATTAAAATTTAATCGCAACAACCCTGAACATTTTTTTTCAATCCCTTTTTGCGTCTTAAGTTACTACACAAAAATCTGATGTGACTGGTTGCGCCCTCGCGCTCTGTAATGTGGTTAAAATTTTATTGGGATTTAGTTTGGGAAATTTCACTTGCTTGCATTTTTTTTTGTTCAATTTTACATGGATCTTGTAATCAGCGATAATAAAATATAGCCTGAAGTGTACAGAAAAAACTTTGTCGACGACCCCAAAGTGATCTGTGGTTGTGAAAAAGGTTATATCTTAGCTTGTAATCATCGTCTTCATATTGATTGGCCTCCAAGGTGAAGGTGGTCAAGCAGTCAACTGAGAGCTCTGATATTTTTAAGCTCTGCCTATACGTTGAACATAACGTCGGAATATGCGTCATCAATAAGTTTTTCTATTCGATAATGGCTTTGGTAAAATTCTTGCTTTTCTCAATATTCTCAGGATTCAGGAACACTTCGGCTTACGTCGACATCATGAGTACATATTCGACGAGAAAGGCGCTATCACCACTAGGTGGATTAATCAGGGTTTATTTTTTGCACGTGTGGGTTTTTTGCCATAACTCAGTCTTTTTTAACCTATTGACGTCATTCTTCGTACACGGATAGTACTGAAAGTGTCTCTCTGTGTGCAAATTTTCCTGTTAATTTACGGAGTCACAAAATTTTCATAAAAATAAGATTGTCTTAAAAGACTCAATGGACGAAATGGAGTTTTGCAAAACATAACTTTTCTTTTGAAGGCCAATTGTAAAACATTTACTTATTTAATTTCAATTATAAAACAATTGAGGTAATCATGTTAAATTTTCAAATGTTCACTATAATATTTAGAAAACGTTCTGTTTATCTAAATCATATAACTGATACATAAATAGTAGGACAATATATAACGGTCAAATATTTACCAATTCATTCAAGATCATCATCACATTACTGCTGAAAGGCAGAACATAGAGGGATAAAAAGTATGAATAACTGTTTAAATTTTTGAGGAGAGCAAAATATGTGTTCCGGAAAGGGGCTGACAAAATCGGCTCACTTATGTAATTTGAATTGCAGAAAGGTGTTTGACTTAATTAACTATGAACTTTTTTGTGAGGCATGTGTTTTAGGATATGGCATATAGTGGCTTGTAACGTTTATTTTGACGTTCAATTATGTCAAAGAATATTAAATTCCCTTGAGGAGTATTATATAGCCTACGTGATAGATATTGCACAGTTTGAAGAAGATGTGTGGTAGACTAAGCTCTGCAGGTTTTACGGTATGCCACATCTAAAGGGTGCCAAATTCTCTAGTGAGTTATATGCGAAAGAGTCAAACTCTTGCAGGGTGATAAAAAAAACATTCTTTGTGGGATACACAGTTTTATAGTTGAGATTCGAAACTAAGACATAGTCAATTAAAAGACCCATTGTAGATGTCAATGAGTCTTGACATTTTGGACGCTAATGACTACATTTCATAAAGACCAGTGCAATAAGAATGTTGCATAAATACATTAAACATAAAAAACTACATAGACATTCCTACAAAAAAAAAACAATTTTAAATCAGATTGAAAGGTTGCGATAGCTTATCTTTTTTCTACCGCAACCTTGTGGTCTATTTTTGAACTAGTTAACTGCTTCAAAAGGATTATGTTCTGTCCTATCCAAGGTCTAGTTCAGAGGTTTTAATGTTATTCACCGGCCCAGCTAATAACATTTTTAAAAATCTGGAAGAACTGTTTCTAATCTATTTTTTTGTTATTTCATTTTCTTTTCCAGGAAGTGGCGTCTTTACCGAGTGAAAAACATTCAAGAACAAACGAAGCAAACTTGATAGGTGTTGCGAAGCAAAAACAAGAAAGAATCTTACAAGAACATTTCGTGTCAGTGGTTTGGTTTAGATTTTTCGGCAAATAGAGTGTCAGAACTTGCCCAGCGGTAAACTCCTAAAGTTACCGCCCAGTATCGATCCGTATTAAATGTGCCCGCAGCGAACGCAGAACTTCAGAAGTCGCCGTATCGCCAGCACCAAAATATTAAAGAAGAGACTCTGTGTGCACCCGACGACCATGTTCAGAATCGCCAGGGTCAACAATAGCTTAATAAGAGAGCGATCGCCCAAGATGGTCAAGTACTCAGTTCCACAGTTGTTGGCCGCCACGAGTGTGCTGCATCCGCACTGTTGTTAAACGTGTTATCTCCGCTGTGTGGAGGATTTTGCTGCTGTAAACAGCGCAAACTAGCTTAGTTCTGTAAGCTTAAAGGCATCGTTCGAGGGTGTAGAAAATTGTTCAAAATAAATTTTAAATCCGCGTAAATTTATCCGATACCTTAATACACACCGCTACATAAGCTCTTTAAAGTCTCTTAAAAATATCGATACAACCTCTCAAAGGGAAAAACCATCCCACATTCTTCGCTCATCCCTTCATCGCGTATCACATCCGATCGGAAGCAAAATGAAGCTGCTGGAGAGCACTAGTTTTGAGGCGATCAACAACGCCCTTCACATCATGACCGGCGACACGACCATTCACGGTCGCATCGAGAGCTACTCGTGCAAGATGGCCGGTAACGATAAGGCCCTGTACAAGCGGTTCACCTCGGAGCAAGCCCCGACCGATTTGCAGGCCCTATCGCCACCGCAAACCCTGCAGGATTTTTCGCCGCAGCTGCTGCGTAGCTCGCTATCCGGCGACGAAGGGGCCACCCTGTGCGATACCATCTCGCGCAAGACGCTGTTCTATCTGATCGCAACGCTCAATTCGGCGTTTGAGCCGGACTACGACTTCAGCGATGCGAAGGTAAGTCACCTGTATTTATTATATTACATTTTGATTAAAAACTCGAAAAAAAATGATTTTCCTTAAAAAATCAGCTCCCATATATCTATTTTGGCCAGGGTGCTTCTAATTTGGCCACTCCCATAAGAAATACACGTGATTGGCCAAAATAGAAACCAAAGCTGAGAATATGGCCAAAACTGCGGCAATGCTTCTATTTTGGCCAGTGCCACTTTTCATACAAAAATCAAGTATTAGCTTGATTTCTGCATTTTTCCAATAAAGTATACATCGAAACCTTTCATTTAACACATTGATAGTTTTCATTGGATTATTGGTTATTTTTATAAAACATATTTCTCTTAGACTGGCCAAAACCGGTGCCCGCACCCTAGTTTAAGTTTATTGGGAGTCCATATAGGGACTCCATTATAATCAGTTTGACTGTTTTAAAGAGAATTGCTCCTGCTGGGCGTCTTTCAGAAAGTGCACCTGAGATTTCTTTAGGACTCCATATTACAATTTTTCCAGTGATTCCTGCTGCAATTCCTTCACTTCTTCTAGGAATTCTTCAGGTATTCTTCCTGTGATTCTTTCCAAAATTCCTCCTGGGATTCCTTCAGGTAATTCTCCATGGATTCCTTCAGGTAATTCTCCATGGATTCCTTCAGGTATTCCTCCAGGGATTCCTTCAGGAATTCCTCCAGGGATTCCTTCAGGAATTCCTCCAGGGATTCCTTCAGGAATTCCTCCAGGGATTCCTTCAGGAATTCCTCCAGGGATTCCTTCAGGAATTCCTCCAGGGATTCCTTCAGGAATTCCTCCAGGGATTCCTTCAGGAATTCCTCCAGGGATTCCTTCAGGAATTCCTCCAGGGATTCCTTCAGGAATTCCTCCAGGGATTCCTTCAGGAATTCCTCCAGGGATTCCTTCAGGAATTCCTCCAGGGATTCCTTCAGGAATTCCTCCAGGGATTCCTTCAGGAATTCCTCCAGGGATTCCTTCAGGAATTCCTCCAGGGATTCCTTCAGGAATTCCTCCAGGGATTCCTTCAGGAATTCCTCCAGGGATTCCTTCAGGAATTCCTCCAGGGATTCCTTCAGGAATTCCTCCAGGGATTCCTTCAGGAATTCCTCCAGGGATTCCTTCAGGAATTCCTCCAGGAATTCCTTCAGGAATTCCTCCAGGGATTCCTTCAGGAATTCCTCCAGGGATTCCTTCAGGAATTCCTCCAGGGATTCCTTCAGGAATTCCTGCAGGGATTCCTTCAGGAATTCCTCCAGGGATTCATTCAGGAATTCCTCCAGGGATTCCTTCAGGAATTCCTCCAGGGATTCCTTCAGGAATTCCTCCAGGGATTCCTTCAGGAATTCCTCCAGGGATTCCTTCAGGAATTCCTCCAGGGATTCCTTCAGGAATTCCTCCAGGGATTCCTTCAGGAATTCCTCCAGGGATTCCTTCAGGAATTCCTCCAGGGATTCCTTCAGGAATTCCTCCAGGGATTCCTTCAGGAATTCCTCCAGGGATTCCTTCAGGAATTCCTCCAGGGATTCCTTCAGGAATTCGTCCAGGGATTTCTTCAAGAATTCCTCCAGGGATTCCTTCAGGAATTCCTCCAGGGATTCTTTCAGGAATTCCTCCAGGAATTCCTTCAGGAATTCCTCCAGGGATTCCTTCAGGAATTCCTCCAGGGATTCCTTCAGGAATTCCTCCAGGGATTCCTTCAGGAATTCCTCCAGGGATTCCTTCAGGAATTCCTCCAGGGATTCCTTCAGGAATTCCTCCAGGGATTCCTTCAGGAATTCCTCCAGGGATTCCTTCAGGAATTCCTCCAGGGATTCCTTCAGGAATTCCTCCAGGGATTCCTTCAGGAATTCCTCCAGGGATTCCTTCAGGAATTCCTCCAGGGATTCCTTCAGGAATTCCTCCAGGGATTCCTTCAGGAATTCCTCCAGGGATTCCTTCAGGAATTCGTCCAGGGATTTCTTCAAGAATTCCTCCAGGGATTCCTTCAGGAATTCCTCCAGGGATTCTTTCAGGAATTCCTCCAGGAATTCCTTCAGGAATTTCTCCAGGGATTCCTTCAGGAATTCCTCCAGGGATTCCTTCAAGAATTCCTCCAGGAATTTCTCCAGGAATTTCTCCAGGAATTTCTCCAGGAATTTTTCCAGGAATTTCTCCAGGAATTTCTCCAGGAATTCCTCCAGGAATTTCTCCAAGAATTCCTCCAGGAATTTCTCCAGGAATTCCTCCAGGAATTTCTCCAGGAATTCCTCCAGGAATTCCTCCAGGGATTCCTTCAGGAATTCCTCCAGGGATTCCTTCAGGAATTCCTCCAGGGATTCCTTCAGGAATTCCTCCAGGGATTCCTGCAGGAATTCCTCCAGGGATTCCTTCAGGAATTCCTCCAGGGATTCCTTCAGGAATTCCTCCAGGGATTCCTTCAGGAATTCCTCCAGGGATTCCTTCAGGAATTCCTCCAGGGATTCCTTCAGGAATTCCTCCAGGGATTCCTTCAGGAATTCCTCCAGGGATTCCTTCAGGAATTCCTCCAGGGATTCCTTCAGGAATTCCTCCAGGGATTCCTTCAGGAATTCCTCCAGGGATTCCTTCAGGAATTCCTTCAGGAATTCCTCCAGGGATTCCTTCAGGAATTCCTTCAGGAATTCCTCCAGGGATTCCTTCAGGAATTCCTTCAGGAATTCCTCCAGGGATCCCTTCAGGAATTCCTCCAGGGATCCCTTCAGGAATTCCTCCAGGGATTCCTTCAGGAATTCCTCCAGGGATTCCTTCAGTAATTCCTCCAGGGATTCCTTAAAGAATTCCTCCAGGAATCCCTAGAGGAATTCCTCCAGGGATTCCTTCAGGAATTCCTCCAGGGATTCCTTCAGGAGTTCCTCCAGGGATTCCTCCAGGGATCCCTTCAGGAATTCCTTCAGGAATTCCTCCAGGGATTCCTCCAGGGATTCCTTCAGGAATTCTTCCAGGAATTCCTTCAGAAATTCCTCCAGGAATTCCTCCAGGGATTCTTTCAGGAATTCCTCCAGGGATTCCTTCAGGAATTCCTCCAGGGATTCCTTCAGGAATTCCTCCAGGGATTCCTTCAGGAATTCCTCCAGGGCAGGGTACGAAAAACGGATCACGCCTAAAAACAAACGCTTTGTCCTAAGCGGTGCATGTTGGCAACAAAGGCGCTCCGCAACAAACGCATGTCAGGCGATGAGAGCAATAAAACAAAAATCACTTGCCATGCCTGTGCCGATATTCCGGCTTTTCTGCGGAAAAAGCATTTGGACGAATTAGGACTCTTGCAAACCATAAAGACGAGTTTCAGTTGTAAAGCAATGCAAAAATCACGATGTGAACAGAACGAGACAAATATTCCTACTGTTTTTGTTGCAAACAAACTCGGGAGCGATCTTTGTCATTATCAGCTAACGAAAAAACAAAGCGTTGTTGCCGTTCCTTCTTTGTTGCCTAATTTTCGCTTACGGTGCCATATTCTGCGTACACTGCTCCAGGGATTCCTTCAGGAATTCCTCCAGGGAATCCTTCAGGAATACCTCCAGGGATTCCTTCAGGAATTCCTCCAGGGATTCCTTCAGGAATTCCTCCAGGGATTCCTTCAGGAATTCCTCCAGGGACTCCTTCAGGAATTCCTCCAGGGATTCCTTCAGGAATTCCTCCAGGGATTCCTTCAGGAATTCCTCCAGGGATTCCTTCAGGAATTCCTCCAGGGATTCCTTCAGGAATTCCTCCAGGGATTCCTTCAGGAATTCCTCCAGGGATTCCTTCAGGAATTCCTCCAGGGATTCCTTCAGGAATTCCTCCAGGGATTCCTTCAGGAATTCCTCCAGGGATTCCTTCAGGAATTCCTCCAGGGATTCCTTCAGGAATTCCTCCAGGGATTCCTTCAGGAATTCCTCCAGGGATTCCTTCAGGAATTCCTCCAGGGATTCCTTCAGGAATTCCTCCAGGGATTCCTTCAGGAATTCCTCCAGGGATTCCTTCAGGAATTCCTCCAGCGATTCCTTCAGGAATTCCTCCAGGGATTTCTTCAGGAATTCCTCCAGGGATTCCTTCAGGAATTCCTCCAGGGATTCCTTCAGGAATTCCTCCAGGGATTCCTTCAGGAATTCCTCCAGGGATTCCTTCAGGAATTCCTCCAGGGATTCCTTCAGGAATTCTTCCAGGGATTCCTTCAGGAATTCCTCCAGGGATTCTTTCAGGAATTCCTCCAGGGATTCCTTCAGGAATTCCTCCAGGGATTCCTTCAGGAATTCCTCCTGAATTTATTGACCCAAAAAAACTGTGAAAAAATCTAAATATAATCATGACCCGATTTTTATTTTTTCGAAGGAGTTTTGCAAAAAAGTACTTGGTAGAATTTATTAAAAAGTAAATTTTAAGCATTTTCCTTATTTTTTTTACCTTATTTGTAACGACATTTCTGTATCAATAATAAGAATTGGGCTTATTTTTAAATTATAATCTTTTGATGGTCTCCAGTGGTTAAGGTTATGGATTGCCAATCCGAAGACGATTCCCTGGGCATAGTGTATCGTTGTATTTGCTACACAATGTACGAATTCATGCAATAATGGCAGGTAAAGAAAGCCCTTCAAATAATAACTGTGGAAGTGCTCTAAGAACACTAAGTTGAAGAGAGGCAGGCCAAGTTCCAATGTGAACGTCGAGACACAATGAAGAAGGAGAAGAAGAAACTTTTGATATTTTCCCATGGAAAACTAAGGTAGTTTTATTTTGTCTTATGAGTAGACCCAAAAGTTCCTCCATGGATGGATTCATCCTCGTATGCGTCTAGAAAATTCTCCAAAGATTCATTCAATGTTTTATACGTTTTTTTTTTTCTAAATTTGTCGCAGGAATTTTTCTTAGATACCTTCAAATATTCCTCCAGATACTTATTAAATGTTTCTTCCCGGAATGTCTCCAAGTATTTCTCCAGGAATTTTATCACGATGATTCTTCCTAAATTTTTCTCCAAGAACTTTATGTATGGATTCGTGCACAAATATGTCAGGGGTGCATTCGGAATTCCTTTAAGGATAGCTCTAGAAGTTTATACAGGGAATTCCTTCAAGAATTTCTTCTGCGATTCCCTCAGCCCTTTTTTCCTTCACGTAACGTCCAACTGGAACAAAACCTGCTTCTTAACTCTCCGCAGTTATTAACAGAGAGCTTCCTCTGCAAATGACCATTTTGCATTAGTATTTCATGTGGAACGCTATACTTAAGTTCCTGGACCGACCGGGAATCGAACCCGTCACCTTCAGCATGGCCGTACCAAACACCAGTGTGCTTACCGCATCGGCTATATGGGCTCCAATCTTGTAGGACTACATTAAGGAATTCTTTCTTCTTTCTTTTTGCTTCATGTAGTATTCCAGATACTTATCCAAGGATTTCTGCAGGACTTCCTTTAACTGTTCCTTCCGGGGTTTTCACCCATAATTTGGGTATGCATTTCTTCAGCAATTTCTTCTGCAATGTCGCAAGGGTTTAACCGATGATTTCCTCCAAGAACTCTCTCTGGGACACTTATCTTATTACTTCAAGGGTTCCTTCCAGAATCGTATTCCTCCAGGAATTTCTCTGTTGATTCCGTTGAATATTTCTCCAAGAATTTCGTCAAAAAATGTCTAGGAATTCCTTCAGTAGCTTCTTAATGATTTTTTTCAGTAAAATTAAAATCAAAATCAACATTCGAATTTTGTTGAAAAGTCGAAGGAGCTGTCAATAGATAGAATTATCAAATGTTCTAATAGTGACTCCTCCACTCCCTACTGCGATCAATTCTGGAACATCCAGGTTATTGTGGTCCATAGCCTGATTAGGTTGTGAAGCCAGACCAAAATTTACAAAATTTGAGCCATCGAACCATAATTAGAAGTAAAATTCTGGCTGCGGTCTATTCCGGTTCGTCCCGGATGTTCATGTCATGTGTCCATGTATTGACTAGGCGTAAAGAGTGGCCTAGATGACAATTTTTTAAAGAAAAATACCTTTCAATTAATACCAATAGAACAAACATCGGGTGTCGGAGCAGATATTGATTTTTGAGAGAACTCTGTTAGAAAACAGCATAATCAGAGCGTCGATTTACCTAAAATGGTTCCAATCTCCAAACGACTCGTAATGAAGGGTTTGGAGACCTTCTAACTTTGAACACTAAAGCGTCAAGACCTAAGGTTATTACAGAATAGAGTTTAAGCAAATATCACGAGGGGTTTTCCGAGCGTTTTCAAGAAAGAAGGCTTCAGTAGAGTTTAAGGGAAGCCTACTGGAGTCCCAGATGGGCCTCAGTTTCAAATCGTTTCAGTGGATTTCAAGGGATGTTAGAAGGTTTCAAGGAGATTCAGTAGAGTTCAGAGAAGTATAGAGGGTTTCAGGAGGTTTTAGGTGGGGTTTCAAGGCGTATAAGTGTATTTCAGAGACTTTCGGAAGATTTCAGGGGGTATCAGAAGAGGTAAGGGTTGTCTACGGGTGTCTCAGAGGGTTTTTAGGGGGTTCAAAGCGTTTTATCGGATTACAGGTGGTTTCAGTAGAAGTTGAAGGGAGTCTACAGGGGTCTCATGTAGTTTTATGGGCGATTTAATGGCTTTTTAGTGTATTTTAGGGATTTTCAGCGGATTACAAGAGGTTTCAGAAGAGGTTAAGAGAAATCATCAGCTCTCAGTGTCACACAGTCGCAAATATAGGGTATACCTGTTCTCTTTTCAATTTGCCACAATTTGATTTTTATTCAACCAGAGTGGTCACCGGGAATCGATTACATGTAAAGTGAGGTTTTGGCTGTAAACTATATCTACAGTATGACCCATAAAAAAATGCGACATTCCATTTTTTTGCGGTATTTGATGATTTTCAATGAAATAATCCTAATGAATTAAACTTTTTTGGATTAGGATACAATAAGGAGGTCATTGTCATACAGGATCTCTAAAATTTTTGTCAAAATATTCATTGGTTACGTATATGGGATACCTTATAATTGTTAACAATTTCTAAATAAAATCAAGTTTTCCTCATATTTTCAGAGCAAAGTGGACTAAGATAAAAACTTTTAAACACATGGAAACCATGAAGAAATGTGTACTCTTCAATACGCCCATGTTTGAAAAATATTTTAAAAATAATTTCAAATGTTTAGGAAACAAAAACTAAAAAAGGTGCTACTTATTAAAAACCGTATATAAGACAAATTAATAAAAAACTTAACACTGTTTGAACATTTTTCAAACCAATTTTTTGTCGATGAAGGCATATAAACCTACCTTTATGATAGGTACAAATACTAAGTACTTAAAAACAATTTCATGCTTAAAACATAATATTTTCTAAAAATTATCATTTGTCAAATAACTCAATTTTCAGAAAATGTCTCTTAATTTATAAGTTAATATTATTTTCGGTCTTGTCCGACGAATCCACGAACTCCTGAAGACCTTATCCAGCCATAAAAGTACTATTTTGAAAATAAAATTTGATTGAATGTGATTGAAAGCAATTGCAAGAAAATTATATCCTTAAAAACGGCCTCTGGCGCGTTGACTATTTCGACATCCATATGTTCAACGTTATATTTCAAAAGGTATGTGCATGAAATCAGTCTATGTTCGTTTGCCATTATCAGATTAGTGGCTCTACTATACTATCCAATAGATACATGCAAGGTTAATCAGTTCGAAGTAGGGGAACGATGACTTTGACATTGTCGCATTTTTTTATGGGTCATACTGTACAGTGAAATTTCTCCTAATCCTCAATGGGGTTTCGCCATGACATCTCCTTTGAGTTCCACAGGACTTTGCGTTGATTGATTACTTAGAGCGCCAAGTAGCGGTTAAAATCGGAAGCTATTTTTCAATGATTTATTTAGCAAAATACATATTATGATAGTACAAGTAGTTTCCTATAGTTAGAAATGACCAAGTTTTACTGGCTCCCCTTCTGGTGCAAGGATGGGAACACTTACTTGCAAATCTTCAAAACACTCGTCCCCTTTCCATTCAGGCTTTTAAACGGTTATTCTCAGAGATACTTCTACGTTTTTTCAGTTTCCTTAAAAAAATCAGTGTACGAATCCAGTAGGGTAAATGTACCAATAGTGGTGCTATAAGTAGCTCCTTAAAGTAAAATACATGAATAAAATTGATAGTGCCACAAAATAAAAAGTCTGGAAACGTTAATCGGTAGTATTTCACTTAAATTTGCAAGGAAAAATGTAAAAACCATTATTTATTTTAGTTTTTGCTGATAAATCACTTGCACCAACTATAGGTACACCGTTCCTATTATGGAGGCAAAATTTAACATTGGTTCCTATAGTGGCGCATCCCATTGAATTCTTATGAGACCCACCACTATAGGAACACTACCACCACTATAGGTGCAAAGGAGCAAAAAAATTAAGAAAATAATGGTTTTGAATAGGTTTTTCGTCAAATCCTGAAGATAAAACTGAATTAATGTTATCAATTAGTTATGATGCATCGCTTAAAAATGTCATTTGCAAGCTTTTCTGTCGAAAAAGTGCTAAATTGCCACTACCACCACTATTGGTACTTCCTCCACTAAGGGAGCTTTTACCCTAGCCGTTACCATGTTTTCCCTAGGACTGTGTCTGACGGGTTCTGAAAGGCATTTCTCCATGAACGCTTTGTGCTGGATTGCTACAGCGGTTTAGGTAGAAATGTGTTATGGAATATTTTTGAAAAAATAAATGAACGAAAGTTCTGCTGCGTCTTTAAATTCACTTGCAGAAAACTTGCAATAATCAAGATGAGCCGCGTTGATTTACGAATCAAAAATTGAGTGTTCATCCATCACTCAACTAGTCGATTCCACAGTAAAAAACGCAAATTTACCTTAATATTCTCCCGGATTTGCCGCGAATTCATTCCTAGGAATCGTGCGGATTGGGTGTGAAATAAAGTTTGCACACATTTTCATAAGAATTTCGTTGGTTAGTTGCTTTCAGTACACTATGTATTTGAATATGACTGCTTTCAGTGAGCAACGATTTATGCTCGGTGTGAAAAAATTGAAGCCACTGTTCATGTACAATTTTTGTTTGTGACGAACACAGCGTGTAGTGAGGAGGCAAACGAATGTCACC
This sequence comes from Aedes albopictus, assembly GCF_035046485.1. Taxonomy (NCBI): domain Eukaryota; kingdom Metazoa; phylum Arthropoda; class Insecta; order Diptera; family Culicidae; genus Aedes; species Aedes albopictus. The sequence goes on along the minus strand of NC_085137.1, from coordinate 75,574,947 downwards.
TCTCTTCTAATTATAGATGCCTGTTGTGGACGAATAGCAACACAAATGTTCTTCTAGCTAGGCAAAAATTGGCCGGTAAACAAGCATAGCTTGAAAAACCTATGCCTAGTTATAGTTAGCTTTCTTCGCAGTTGATACTTCTAGAGAAGTTTACTTAAATTTTGTTTTATGTTATAAACTTGATATTCTAAAATAATGAAAACAGTATTTTTTGCTTCTTATTCTCTAAATAGGTCTTTATCAATTTTACAGTATTACAAATTTGTTTTTTTATTTTATTTTTGTTGTCTTTAGTTATTTTTTTTTTGTATTTCATTGTCTTCTGCCACAGTATTTTTGTAATAACGTTGTTCGAAATTAACAGCATACAGATACCATGAACCAGTTTTTTTTCTTTGCTTTGCGTCTATGATCAGCTGCTTGCAGTAGATACAGGAAAAAGAGTAAATCCATGGGGTTGCGGTCTCTTCCGATGGATGACCAACCGGTTTATTTCAATGAAGAATAACGAACTTGCCACTACCCCCTATCCATCAAATATGCAATTATATGCTAATACAGAGCTTTCCCTATGCTTTTTTTTTCTTTTCTCGCAATTCCGCTTACAGAGCCACGAGTTCAGCAAGGAACCCTCGCTTCAGTGGGTTCTCAACTCGATCGAGGGCAACCTATCGGCGGTGGCCGGCGAGCAGTACCACAAGATCCGCTCGGCCCTGTGGTCCACGATCGAGGACGAGATCTCGCTCAACGACTGCGACATCTACAGCTACAATCCGGACCTGAACTCCGATCCGTTCGGGGAGCCGGGCTGCCTGTGGTCGTTCAACTACTTCTTCTACAACAAGAAGCTGAAGCGCATCGTCTTCTTCACCTGTCGGGCCATCAAGTGAGTATTTTTCGATTTGTTTGTCGGTATTTTACATGGCTGGTCATTATTTTGGAAGGTCATCTAGTAATAAGCTCTCGAGCTTGAGCATAATCGATGCCTTGTATGGCGTTTTCGCTGTGAGACAGTCAGACTAGACTAGACCGTTAATAGTCACATATACAACTTTAACTACGAAAGTTCAATATTTGACTTGTGTTCACCTAGACTAAAGCTAGATCATTATGCTGTATTATGTAACACACGTATCAGCTATCGATTGCTTTTGTTTTTCTTGAGCTTCACAAATAACTCGTGAAATCAAAGCTGATCATATCATTTATTTGATCATTTTTCAAATATGTAATTGTAATTTGTCTAATGCATTATAACATCAACATCAGATGTTTACCATTCTAACTAAGCAATGTAAGCTCTTAGTTACCAGTATCGTCCTACGCTGTTATTTCTCAGCGTTTTCTTGAGACAAAACAGATCGTGTGTTTTATCTTTTCCTGTTTGTCCAATTTGATTCGTTATCATTCCTCTCAACACACACAAGTTGTTTGGGTTTACTGTCTTCTTTGTGTGCTTTACTGCCACAGTAAAAGTATAGGTTTCGTCGTTTCCCGTCAAACCAATACAACAGACCAGAAATCGAAGAGCTGCTCAAAATACGCGGTCACGATGTCAGGTCAGATTTCAGCAGCCCAAAATATGAAAGATTAATCAAGTTCCTACCCCGTCCAAATCCGAGAGATTTACAAATAATATCAGCTGTACACAGTAGCCGGCATCCAACGCGACATTGAATTTGGTGCTGTGCTTCATAACGCAACACAATGAAAATTCAAGGCTCAACAACTTCATATTTACAAGCCGCTACCACCGGGGACAAGGAATAAACAAACCAGATGATGAACGAACGAGTGATTTAAAAATAGAACTACACGGCCAAGGCACAGAGTGAGAGAGAGTTCAGCACCCTAAAGCCCGGCTGACTGTGAATGGACAACGACGAAGACGAAATCTGTAACGAAATGTGCGTGAATTGATTTGTGCACGCTGATGGATATTACAGAATAGGTGATTTAATTCAATCCATTAGAACAAACATTTGATTAATAAAACAATAAAAAAATATACAACTAATAGCATTACATCAATGAATTCTTAATCCTGAATCTACTTGAAGATTATTGAGATTAAAGGAAGTTTTTGGATTGTAATAAAAAGGAATGTGTAATGAAAGTTTGAAACAATCATTCTGATTTTTAACAATCAATATTCTTCAATCAATTCTCATCAAAAGATGATGGGTGTGACCAATATTCAAGTCCTTTGTGCGTAATATTGTACTGAAGAAAACCATTTTTCTGGTTCTGAATCTAAATCTATTATTCCTACAATATCCATGGAAGATGTTTTCAACTTTTGAATAAGGTTTTGATAAGTTTTTTCTAACAAAACCTTAAATTAAACTTGCAAATTAATATGAAGAAGACTCATGTTAGTCGGCTAATTAAAGCTTCTTATTGTTAACAAATGAATGATAAAGCGGTAGACATTTTTGATGCCAAAAAGCAATTCACCAATCAAATTTGAATGAATTACAACGACCGTGTTGTTGGCTATATGGACCGGCTGAGGAGACCTACATAAAGCTATTGATAAACGAGAGGCGTAAGAGAAAGCTAGAGCACCAACCAGCGCACACGATCACAAACAGATTGCGGTGGAAGCCACTTGGTTTTGTTGTTGTGCGGCTTTCGGCATTATTTTCGTTCGTCCCCTCGGAACGCTGTTGTTGATGCGAAAATAAGGGCAGCATTTGTTTATTTGCGGTGAATTTATTTTTCTCTTATTCACAGTTAATTAAATTGAATTCATTAATGCTGATTGATCATACTACTTAAATGTTAAGAAACTGTCGAAGCCGTCATATTCTCTAGAGGTGAATGGGATCATATCGCTGCTTTTAAAAGAAGTAAAAATTAATCGCATAATTGTCCGATATGAAGAGCAAACCCATCAAATATGGGTCTGACATGCGATCATAGGCAGTACAGTCAGTCCTAGACAGCTGTTATGAGGGTTGCCGACGAGAAGGACGTTACCAAAGCACAGAGATTTGGGGCAAATACTGACTCTAAGACAAGATTGTCTAGCTCAGTGGTGCTCATCCTGCGGCCCGCGGATCGCATGCGGCCCTCCAAGCCTTAAGATGCGGCCCGCGGAGTACTTTGAGACGAATCGAAATTTTTGAACGATTATTTGAAATAACTCGTTAAATTTATTAAGAAATCAAACAAAAAAATGCTGATCAATTTTTACAGTGTTGAACACAAATTAAATGATAAATAAGCAAAAAGAACAATCCGTTCTGGTAAGATTCGAAATCGCAACTTCGGAATATTTCGGCATTTCAGCTAAATCACGAAGCCAGCTTATAGTTATTTACAAGTGGTACGAATCAAATGAAAGTTTGTTAAAAATGTAATCTTGAATCATTTAAAAATTAGTTGCAGTTTTTAAGCGCAGTCAATGCCACGCTAAGAAAATATTTCACATTTCGCCGTTTCGAAGAACATAAAAACACAAAGCACGAAGTTTTTGACAAAATTCCCAACAAATCTCAACTTGGTTGCCAAAATTGTTTAATTGTCACTGTTTGTTTAAATTTCTATTATAAGACTCACACATTTTTCGAAACAAAACTTACGAATCCAATTTGAAATGTCCAAGTGAAACTCCTGAACGAACTTAAAGAAAAAAATCTCAGCGAGATTCATAAAGCATCTCCTGTGCCCTTTTGGAGAGACTTTTGGATACATTTTTAGAGAAACTCCAGGAAACATTATTGGAGAAACATTTTAAGCCACTCTAAGCGAAATATGTGGAGAAACTCAAACCATCCTGGAGAAAAAAACCTGAAGAAACTCAATGAGAAAGTTGTGGCGATACTGCATGGAAATTATAGGAGCATCTCCTAGAAAAATGCTCTGGTGCCACTCTAACAGAAATTTCTTAAACAACTTTAGAATAAATTCCTCGAATAACAAAAAGAGAATTTTCAGGAGTAACTACAAACAAGATTCCAGGACCAACTGCATTAAGACACAAAAGATGCCTAGAACGCCTGAGGAAAATTTGAACAATAAATTTGAAGCAACTTATGCAGCAACTTTAGAAGATAATGTTGAAGAAACTTCCGGAAACAATTGATGAAATTCTAACTTTTGAAGAAATTTAATGATGGAGTATTTCATCAACTTTAGAAGAGACTTATGAAAAAAAAATACTAGAATCTTCAAGAAACTCATGGAAAATTGTGGGAAAAATCCGGAAGCTATTCTAGGAGAAATTCTTGGAAACGATTAATGAGGAATTCCTGACGTAACTTCAGGGCAGTTCCATAGGCAAATCTAAGAGGAGTTCTTGGAGGTGTTCCAAGAAAATTCTAGAAAAACTAAAAGAAACTTCAAGAAATTTCTCGAAAACCTTCTGGAGCAACTCCACAAAAAATTTCAGGAGAACGATGCTGGGTCATTAGGCCGAAGGTCATTAGGCCGAAGGCCATTAGGCCGAAGGCCATTAGGCCGAAGGTCATTAGGCCGAATGGTCATTAGGCCGAATGGTCATTAGGCCGAATGGTCATTAGGCCGAATGGTCATTAGGCCGAATGGTCATTAGGCCGAATGGTCATTAGGCCGAATGGTCATCAGGACGAATTGAAAGTTAGCCGTTGTTTTTACCTTTTCCAACAATTTTTGACAAAAACTAGTTTAACAATGGAACTAGAAAGAATAGCCTATGTTTTAAAGAAGGAAAAATTTATGAATTGAATATCAGCAGTTTCAGCGCCAAAAACTATTTCAGCAATGATACTAGAAAGAACAGCCTATATTTAAAAGAAGGAAAAATTCATGGGTAAAATATCAGTAGATTCAGCATCAATAAAGTATCTTCGTGTCTGTCACACGATACACACATGCAAAATGGTCATTTGCAGAGGAAGCTCTCAGTTAATAAGCTGAGAAGCAGGCTTTGTCTCAGTGGGGACGTAACGGCAAGAAGAAGACCCAATGACCATTCGGCCTGATGACCATTCGGCCTAATGACCATTCGGCCTAATGACCATTCGGCCTAATGGCCTTCGGCCTAATGACCTTCGGCCGAATGGCCTGACACCGCTTCAAGGCAATTCTAGGGGCTACTTCTAAATTGTTTGTTTGAATTTCAATTTGAAGCTCAAAAGGTTTTTCTCAACCAAACTTATGAATCTAAAATGAACCCCACGAAGGGCAATACATTATAAAGTTTGACCCTTACGCAAGTTCTTAACAGTTCAGATTTTTAATAAATATGCTTCGGAATTGTTCTTTTTGTTGTTTTTGTGCATTGATGTTTTATGCGGCCCGCAGGTCGATCCCGAATTGCAAATTTGGTTCGCGGTATCCTCCAGCCTGAGCACCATCACAATCCACAGGCAAAAAAAAACTAAATAATCATTCATTCAAAAACACAAAAGTAACAATTTTATGTACGATATGGTTTCCAGACGGTTACTTCGCAACTTTTGCGTTTCAGGAATCCCTGGTCAACCAACTGGGATCTCTACTGATTTGCTTGCGGCTAAAGTTCATTGATACTCACCATACATTGACATTCCAAGTGATTTAGACGATGTCGTTGATACTACAACAGCTTTCATCATGGAAGCTTTTGAAGAAGCTTGCCCGACTAGAAAATTGTAACAAAAATAAAATATAATCCTGACAAACTATGATATTCATAACTCATTGTGATATAATCATGTTCAACATCCTTGGTGTTTTCAAAATACCATAACTCAATTATATCGCATTTGGTTACAAATATTGTATCAAATTTTGATAGAAACTAGTAATCCTGAGGCTAAAATTCATATCACATTTTGTTATAATTTTGATATGATTATAACAAAATAGGTTATAATCTTGATTAGACTAGTGTACTTTTTGTTACAATTTTAGTTCCTGCATCTAGTTTATGACAGTAAGTTATAATAAAAATATTATAACATCATAACACAATATGATATAAACTTGATATAATTTTCTAGTCGGGTGCCCTCTGTGGTCTGTGAAGGCCACACGAGGAACTCCTTTGTGGAACTATGATCTGACAGCTCAGGAAGCAATGTAGAAGGAATTGGAACAGACAACGCTCGGCTGGATAGGAGGCTTTCAGGTCAGCTCGTAAGGCCTATCAGAAAGCTCTTCGATTCGCTGAACAAATTGACTGGAAAAAATTTGTACACATGTTTCCAATTTGAGTGAAGTCAGTCGGTTGAATAACATCCTTGCGCAACCTAAGGATTTCCGAGTAGACGAACTTCATTTGCCCAGTGGCCATCTCTAATGAGGAAGTTCTTGAATGTTTATTCAGTACACACTTCCATTCGGATGAATCTGATGTCTTTTCTTGTAGTTGTGATTATGGGATTCGGATCGGATCGGAGTATTATACATTTAGAATCGATTGAGTGGGCACTAAATAGCTTTGCTGCTTTCACATCCCCTGGAGTTATCCTGTTTTGTTTCAGATGGAATTTGATTATTTTAAACATGTTTTGTAACAAAACTACTAGGTAGTTTGCAATTGGCGATCGAAGGTGAGGTTAGGTAACGAAAAAATTTCAACTTTGGATGCAAAAATAACATATTTCCGGTCAACACTTTGTATGAAAGTTGTCAGAATCTGCAATAATTTTACTTTTCTTCCATTTGCATCATGACTGAGTAATTTAGTCTAGGGTTCGTAATTAACTGTTTTAGAGAAGCGCCACCTACGCAATTTAGCTTTGCGTTTGGTCGTCAATTAGGCTGACACAAATTTCGATATTCTCTTATGTCAACCAGTTTTTTTTTCAGGATTCTACATTTTGAATTTTAAAGTGGATACGAATAAATTCCAAATAAACATTCTCGAAGGTCAAGCTGGTGCTGGTGTCTACTCTCGTGAACTAAGGCTACATCAGTTTTACCCACTTGGTAGACACTGCACCGTTTTTCAGGCCGAAATCTTTGCTCTTATGTGCGACGTGCAATCAGCACTTCAGCAATACGTAATGGCGAATCACATGGCGACAGTGAAGAGAATTGTCAGACAAAAGAGGCACAAAACAAGCAACAAAGAAGGTGCGACGATTACTCTTTATCCCTACTGGTAACAGATAATGACATGATCTCGAAATTTTTTGTTGCAGACAAAACGGAAGCTGAATTTGTTGCGTACTTTTCAACTCGTGAATAATCAATTATTGCTAAGGGGTCGTCCATAAATGACGTAGCTTTTTAGGGGGGAGGGGGGTGTTGTGATTTTGTGACGAAGTGTGACGATAGGGGGGTTGGGGTTTATGATATGCTACGTAGCTTTCTACTAAGCCTATTGAAAAAAAGTATTTCGTAATTAATGAATTTTTATTTGCATTAACCCTCGAGCGGTTGCGTCTTCGACTACCTGCAACGACGCCTCGCTCACGTTGTGTATCACAAGCATGCATTTTTCATGGTGCGTGTACTCAGTACACGACGCGACTGCTCCCGGCTTAAGTATCATTATCCAGTAAATCAAAAAAAAATATTTTGCATGATTTTTTCCATTCACATTATTGTAAATAACAAATAATAAACGTAAATGCCAGCTTCCTTTCATAGGACATGCAGCTATCGGACGCAACAACTGTATCTGAGAAAATGGTTTTGAAATCCTGCGTATTATTCTTTACGTATTGTGTATACAGGAAAATTTCAATAGTTTTCTGCTTGCTATAGGGCACTGCACACTGCTGAGGTAGCGAAAGGTAAAAAATCTTAGTTTTGGCATTATGGCATTATTTGAGGAGTTCCTTATATAGTTTTTACAGGACTTTCTCGAAAAATTCCTCCATTATTTTTTTATGGAGCTTCACTAGCAGCTTTGTAAGGAATTTCTCATGGTGTTCTTTATAGGTTTCCCCAACAGAATAACATTTCCACAGGAATTCCCACTGGGAATTCCAGAAAAAAAAACTCCTGAAAACATTCCAAAAGAATTTGGAGGAATCTCAGAAGGAATTCCTAAAGGAACTTCCAGAAGAATTTCAGAAGGAACTCTTGGAGGAATCTTGAAAATAAATCATAGAGAAATTCAAAAAGAAATCCCGTTCCTGGAGCAATTCCAGATGGAAGTTTTGGAGAAATCTTGAATAAACTCCTAGAAGAATCCCAGAAGGAGCTATTGGTAGAGTCTTAGAAGGAACTCCTGGTTCAATTTTTGTAGAAATCATGGATGAAATTTTTGATGGAATCCCGGAAGTAATTTCAGAAGGAATCCCAAAAATAACTTTTGTGTAATCCCGGAAGATATTCAGATAGAATCCCTGGTGAAATCTGAGAAGGAAATCCTGGAGGAATTCCTGAAGGAACTATAGGAGGAATGCCACAAAAGTTCAGCTTATTGGACACAGTGGCTTAATTTCCCCAACAGGGGAGTAAGAAAAAATGGGAGGAATCCGTAAAGGTATTCCTCACGGAATTCTAAGAGATCCTGGAGGAATCCTGGAAGGAGTGAATGGAGGGATACCGGAAAAAGTTCCCGGAGGAATCCCGGGAAAAAAATCATGGGTAAATCCTGGAAGAATGTTCTCGAGGAATCCCAGAAGAATCCAGGAAGGAATTCCTGAAGGAATCTGAAAAAAAGACTCCTTGAGGAATCCCAGAAGCAACTCCTGGAGGGGTTTTGAAGAATGCCGGGGGAGTTTCTTGCAGAGGTCTCGGAATGAATATCTAAGGGAATTCCTGGAGGAATCCCGAAAGGAACTTCGTTAGAAAACCCAAAAAGAGGATCTGATGGAACCTCAAAAGAAATTCCGGTTAAAATCCCTGAAGAGATGTCCGAAGAAACTGCCGGTGAAAGAGAGGAGAAGAAAACTTTGAAAGAACTCCTGAAGGAAATCATGGATAAACTAAGAAAAAACTCTAAAAAACTCCCGGAAAAATCTCAGACGGAACTTTTGGTGGAATCTAAAAAGAAACTCCGGAAGGAATTCTTGGAGGGATCTCTGAAAGAAGTGATGGAGGAATTGAAAAGGTAGAAATTCTTAACAATGGGAATCCCAAAGGAAGCTCCTTGAGGAATTCCAGAATCAACTTCTAAAATAATTTTAGAAGAAACTCATGCAGGGTCCCTCAAATATCATGGTGTATTTATTGCAAACGAAACCAATATGATATTCCTAACAGATTACAGTTTACAGATTGCAATACAAATTAACTGTATTGGGAGCTTCAACTTCCTGTTCTGCGGCATCAAGCAGAACGATGGGTGGTTTATTGAGTCATTAGTTTTGGTGATAATCTCTACTGGTTGCACCTAGTCTTGATGTCGGCGATCCGAATCTGGTAATCGACAATGTTTTCTTGCTTTTGTTGTTTTTTTCATAATATTCGTTAAACATACAAGTTAAAATTGAAATCCGAACATAGTTTCAATTTTTTTTTTTGCTTTTTGAAGTGAAAATTTTGTTGAAGGGAGGGGGGGGGGTTGTTCAACAAGCTACGTCATTTATAGGGGGGGGGGGGGGGTATCCGAATTTGTGACGAAATGCTACGAGGGGGGAGGGGGGTATTAAAAATTGCTTGAAAAAAGCTACGTCATTTATGGACGCCCCCTAACCCAAAGTCGAAACTGTTTGATAATAGAGCTTCACCAGAGTTGCAGTGTTTACCGACTCGAAGTTACCGTTCGAAAATCGCAATGCAAGGCTTAAAAATCTCTAAACTCGTGGTGTACGATGTTAATCCCATTATTTTCAAGTTGGGACAAACTTATGTCGCATGGGTTTGTTTGTCGCAACAAATACAGGTTGCGACATTGTCATTATTGTTGCGCGATGGTTGAATTTTGATTCACTGCATGGCGATTATTCAGCAGGCTGATCAGGGTGTCTACTCAATTATGAAAATGAAATTCCCTGATATTTCCAGGATTTTTCCAGGTTTTTGAAAATAATTCCAGGTTTAACAAGTCGTCTAAACTAAACATATTTTCAGATTTCTAGAAATTCGAGGAAACGCAACTTTTTTGGAAAATTTTAGTTCCAACTCATTTTTTTCATTTATTTAGTTCACATCAAATTCATGATTGATTCATGATTCATGATTGGTTCCCTTATTAAGCATGTGGCTCCCATTTTCATCCTACGAAAAACAAAGGATTGAAGCGCTGTTTGTTTTGTTTTTTATTTTTGTATTTTTTGTTAGAAGTGAGCACCCATGAAAACAAAAAGAACGGAATCAATCGGTGCCGAAATCGCTTGTTTTCGAGTAGGATGAATATGGGAGCGTGAGATTACTGATGGCACACATACCCTAATACTGAATCAACAATTTGCCGCCATAATACTCGATTTGCAGCTGCAGCTCTCCATCCTCGATCACGCCCAACACTCGCCAGATCACGCTCCACCTGGTCCGCCCATCGTGCTCTCTGCGCTCCACGCCTTCTTGTACCAACCGGATGGTTAGCAAACACCAACTATGCAGGGTTGTTGTCCGGCATTCTTGCAACATGCCCTGCCCACCGTATCCTTCCAGCTTTGGCCACTTTCTGGATACTGTGTTCGCCGTAAAGTGCAGCGAGCTCGTGGTTCATCCTTCTCCGCCACACACCGTTCTCCTGCACACCGCCGAAGATCGTCCTTAGCACCCGTCGCTCGAAAACTCCGAGTGCTTGCAGGTCCTCCTCGAGCATCGTCCATGTCTCGTGTCCGTAGAGAACCACCGGTCTTATTAACGTCTTGTACATGGTACATTTGGTGCGGGGGTGAATCTTTTTTGACCGCAGTTTCTTCTGGAGCCCATAGTAGGCACGACTTCCACTGATGATGCGCCTTCGTATTTCACGGCTCACGTTATTGTCAGCCGTTAGCAAGGAACCGAGGTAGACGAATTCTTCTACCACCTCGAAAGTATCCCCGTCTATCGTAACATTGCTGCCAAGGCTTGTCCTGTCTCGCTCAGTCCCACCTACCAGCATGTACTTTGTCTTAGCCGCATTCACCACCAGTCCGACCTTTGCTGCTTCACGTTTCAGGCGGGTGTACTGTTCTGCCACCGTTCCAAATGTTCTGGCAATAATATCCATGTCATCCGCAAAACAGACAAATTGGCTGGATTTCGTGAAGATCGTACCCCGGCTGTTGAGCCCGGCTCGTCGCATAACACCTTCCAGGGCGATGTTGAATAGTAGGCAGGAAAGTCCATCACCTTGTCGTAGTCCCCGTCGAGATTCAAATGAACTGGATAGTTCACCCGAAATCCTTACGCTGTTCTGCACACCGTCCATCGTTGCTCTTATCAGTCTAGTCAGCTTCCCGGGAAAGCTGTTCTCGTCCATAATTTTCCATAGCTCTGTGCGGTCGATACTGTCGTATGCCGCTTTGAAGTCGATGAACAGGTGATGCGTTGGGACCTGGTATTCACGGCATTTCTGGAGGATTTGCCGTACGGTGAAGATCTGGTCCGTTGTCGACCGGCCGTCGATGAAACCGGCTTGGTAACTTCCCACGAACTCATTTACTTTAGGTAAAAGACGACGGAAGATGATCTGGGATAGCACTTTGTAGGCGGCATTCAAAATGGTGATCGCTCGAAAGTTCTCACACATTAACTTGTCGCCTTTCTTGTGGATGGGACAGATTATCCCTTCCTTCCACTCCTCCGGTAGCTGTTCGGTTTCCCAGATCTTGACTACTAACTGGTGCAGACAGGTGGCCAACTTTTCCGGGCCCATCTTGATGAGTTCCGCTGCGATACCGTCCTTACCAGCCGCTTTGTTGTTTTTGAGCTGGTGGATGGCATCCTTAACTTCCCTCAGCGTGGGAGTTGGTTCGTTCCCGTCCTCTGCTGCACCAACATAGTCATTTCCTCCGCTGCCTTGGTCCTCCGTGCCTACATTCTCTTCGCCATTCAGGTGCTCGTCGAAGTGCTGCTTCCACCTTTCGATCACCTCACGTTTGTCCGTCAGGAGGCTCCCTTCCTTATCCCTGCATATTTCGGCTTGCGGCACGTAGCCTTTGCGGGATGCGTTGAGCTTCTGGTAGAACTTGCGTGTTTCCTGTGAACGGCACAGCAGTTACATTTTCTCGCACTCCGCTTCTTCCAGGCGGCGCTTTTTCTCCCGGAAGAGACGGATCTGCTGCTTCCGCTTCTGTCTGTATCGCTCCACATTCTGTCGGGTTCCATGCTGCAGCATTACCGCCCGCGCTGCATCCTTCTCCTCCAGAACCGCTCTGCACTCCTCGTCGAACCAATCGTTTCGTCGACTCCGTTCTACGTACCCGATAGTGCTCTCGGCTGCGTTGTTGATGGCTGCTTTCATTGTACTCCAGCAGTCCTCTAGAGGGACCACATCGAGCACACCCTCGTCCGGCAACGCTGCCTCGAGATTCTGCGCGTATGCGGTGGCGACATCCGGTTGCTTCAGTCGCTCTAGATCGTACCGGGGCGGCCGCCGGTAATGTACGTTGTTAATAACGGAGAGTTTTGGGCGCAGTTTAACCATCACCAGGTAGTGATCGGAGTCGATATTAGCGCCACGATAGGTCCTGACGTCGATAATGTCGGAGAAGTGCCGTCCATCAATCAGAACGTGGTCGATTTGCGATTCCGTTTGTTGTGGTGATCTCCAGGCGTAACGATACGGGAGGCTGTGCTGGAAGAAGGTGCTACGAATGGCCATGTTCTTGGAGGCGGCGAAATCGATGAGGCGTAGGCCATTTTCGTTCGTCAGCTGGTGGGCGCTGAACTTTCCAATCGTCGGTCTGAATTCCTCCTCCTGGCCTACCTGAGCGTTTAGATCCCCTATGATGATCTTGACGTCGTGGTTTGGGCAGCGGTCGTACTCGCGTTCGAGCTGCGCGTAAAATGCGTCTTTGTCATCATCAGTGCTTCCGGAGTGTGGGCTGTGCACGTTTATAATGCTAATGTTGAAGAATCGGCCCTTGATCCTCAACCTGCACATTCTTTCGTCGATCGGCCACCAACCGATCACGCGCCTCTGCATGTCGCCCATCACTATAAAAGCTGTTCCCAGCTCACGTGTGTTGTCGCAACTCTGGTAGATGGTATGATTACCTCTAAACGTTCGCACCATAGATCCTGTCCAACACACCTCCTGCAGCGCTCCGATTCCGAACCCGCGGTCCTTCAGTATATCGGCGAGTATACGGGTGCTTCAGATGAAGTTGAGAGATCTGCAGTTCCACGTACCGAGCTTCCAATCGCAAGTCCCTTTTCGTCGCTGTGGTCGTCGCCATTGGTATCGGTTCGCATTCTTCTCTTGTTGATTTTCCGGTGCTAGTCTTTTTTACGGCTGGCTCGCAGGGCCTGACACCAACCCACTAACCCAGGGAGCTGGGCTTATCTTCCCGGAAGCTACGGGTTCTGCATTGGCATTTCCTCCAACTACAGTGCTAAATAGCTAGGCTCGAGCGCCAGTCTTCGCCGGGGGTGGTGTTTTTAATGGGCTCCCAGGAGATAATATTTTACCTGAGCTTCCACCCCCGAGTGGAACTCGGAACGGGTTCCAACTATAATGACATTTAAGGAGAACATTCAACCAGCATTAAGGACGGAAGCACGAGATGACTTTCTGATGGAATCCTTAATACAATCCTGGCGATACTTTAGGAGAATTTTCTGCATAATTTGTTGAATATTTTGTTCGTGAATTTATGAAGGAATTTAGCAAGGAAGACAAAAAGAAATTATACACTACCTATATTTTTATAAAAAGTAAGCTTGGTCGTTCCAGCAGAAAATCTTTCGAGTAGTTCCTATGTAAACTTTCTTAAATATTGTCGGACATTTTAAAAATGGCAGCTAACGCTTTTAAACTAATCCTCAAAGAAACCCTTCACGCATAGCTTCAGTTATTACACACGAAGACCTTCGTATTTCGCTAGATTCTTCTCTCCAGCGATTCCTCCTTTTATAGAAATTGCTAGCAACAATGTGAGATATGTTTACAGGACTTCAGGCAGAAAATCCTTTCAGAGCTTCAAAAGAATTGACTTCAAATAATACTGCCAGTTACAATTGCAAATTTTAAAAATGTTCACATAAATTCAACTAGAGGATTTTCTTAATTCCTTCCTTCATTTTAATTCTTTTCTCCACAACAAATTTGAGCGATTACTTTACCTTAAAAACATCGTTTTACCAAAAGTATATGAACAAACATTGTTACAGATGGACTACTTTCAAAATTAATAGAAAAAAAATGTAATTCGATAGTTCTGGTTTTCAATAGTTTCACTCTTGAAATAAGTAATTGACAATTAGAATACACTAATGAGTTGGTAACCATGTTCCAAAAGTATTACATTATGTTCATCGAAAATAGTTTCTCTCGAGTTCGTTAAAATATGTGGAGCTCAGAAGCAACTCTGGGAAAGAGAGAGTTGAACATTCTTTCAAACATTGTTAAGAATTATTTATAAGTTGTTCCAAAAACGTTTCAGAAATGGTCAGAAAAATATTTAAAAATTCTTCCAGAAATCATCTAGTTAATTTCACTAAAAATACTAACATCGCATCCGCCAGAAGTTCCAAATGATCAATAATATTTTGCAGTAGTTTCAGGAACTATACGCTCAAAATGTATCTTTAAGGTCCTTTAGGAATTTTCCAACATCTACAGGCGATTGCGAATTTGTTAGGCAAACCTCAATAAATTCTGAAGGACAGTAAGCTCATTCACATGTAAATAAAGAAAAATAGCCTATACAATTTAAGTCACTAAACCAATATTTAACGCTGCAATAGATTAAAAGATTTGAGAATTCAAAATCCTAACAATAAAAGCATATCGACTCAGCTTTACGAAAAAGGTAAAACATAAAATAGAAGATTACTGTGAAAAAAGTACAAGTTAGTCAGATTATCAGATACATCTGATAAATAATATTTAACGAGTGGGTAGTTAATAGCGGCGCAGCCGAAATTTTTATTCGCTTTGAGGCATTTCTAACTGAAAATTTGTATTCAAATGATAAACACAGAAATTCCCTGATTGTCACCAGAATTCCCTGACAATTCCAGGATTTTTCCAGGTCGAGTAAAATTCCCTGATAATTCCAGGTTTTCCAGGTTTTTCCAGGTAGTAGACACCCTGCTGATTCATTTGTGTGTGATAGCTGTGAATCCGATTATGGAACGCGGTATCATTTAATATGTAACCGTCTGGTTTTTGCACAACTGCGTTTCCGAATACTCGGTTGACGTGAAACTGACTTCAGAAACCTCAATCTTCAGGACGTTTTGTTGTTCTTAACCCGCTGTAGTAAGAAGCTATAGGCTCTCTATGCCTATGAGTTATTACAGTTCCTTTCATCAAGGCGTTGTTTAAACCCATTTGGGTACGGATTACTGTCCTTTCCTTGCCTAGGATGACGATCCTATTCCCTTACATGTCGTTTACCCCATTACTTCCTTTATTCCTTTATATCTCTCTCTGGTAGATGATGAGTAGGCTCGTAATCATGGCGTTGGCACACATTTCCCCTATGGAGGAAAACATATACGGAGCCGACCTACTAATACCTGAATAATTTTTGATTAAGTACTTTTTCGAAAACGTTTTACATATTACATATAAAGAAATAGTCATTCAAAATCGTTGTAAGGAAAGAGTTGATTACTTGTAATGCATCTCTGATGTTCTGCAAGCATTGATAATGACAATACAAATTATAGAAGTATATAGTCGATTCAATCATTTATCAGAATTCTCTTAATGAATGACTGTCTAGTGTGTATGCAGACTCATCCAGAATCAAAATTTCCTCTTAAAAGTGCCGGTAGTGTTTGTGACATAGGACCAAATAAGCTCAGAAAAAAATCTTCTAATATTACAGCACATGTTTGCAAGGCTTATGTCATAAACTCTTCTGAGAAATCAATCTGTCAAAAATGACTCCAAAACTATTGCAACGCCATGCATGCCTTAATGGCTTAATCATCACTTATGTCGAATTCGTTTATTTGCACCGCCTGCACCGCTTTGTCACCGGGTGTAGCAAACTTGCACCGAAACCGTTCGTTTATTCGCAGGTACTGTTCTGTTTTGACACCCGATTGGCACCGGTGCAAGAAAATGCTACACCCAGTATGAGCGCGGTGTAGCAGGTACAAAGCTAGTTTTACCAATACATGCATATCGCTGAACTTGTATCGTGGTTTTGTTTTGGTACGAATGATGATTTTCTCTTCGGCATTAGGTAAACAGTTTGCTTTGATATTCGTTTATTTTGAGATGTTTTAATTTCCAAACAGCAAATCTGTGCGTTTGAAAATAATTTAAACTTGATCGATGATTATCACGTCTTTCAACTTCTGAGGAATCTTCAAAATTTATCGGTAACATGAACTTTCGAGGAGTTTATTCAACGTATATTTTTCCCATCATTATTTTTTTTTTTTTTTGATTATCGCAAATATGTGGATTACTTTTAATGATTTTAATCATCAGAATTTTCTGTCGCATGTTGATCTATTAATTATGAAAAAATTGACGTAATAAAGTTTTGATAAGCCCAGAATAGAATAAAAATTTATTAATTCAAATTGGACTGAAATATTACTGAAGTAACATTTTGAATTTTGATAACATTGAAAGTCAAACAAATGTCACTAAAGGATGGTTAAAGCGTTTTTAATATGAGTTGCGTTTCAATAACGTTATGTTTTAAAAAGCATTTATTTATTGTTCTTTTTACGTTGTAGCTAAACGTTTTCTATTAAACTGCCTTTAACATTTTTTGTGTTAAATTTGTGCACGTAGATCGTTTACAATTGTATGTTAGCATCCTTTTTTTATTGGGCAACGGAAATTGTTAAATTCTAAAGAGTTGCTTCTAATTGAAAAAATATGATATTACGAGAATTTGAAGAAGATAAATAATGTAGGAGTGTTAAAACATTGGATATCAATTTTCAAGTAACATTTATCATTACAAGTTTATCATGTTCAAGTGGATTACTGAAAACTTTTAAAATTGTTAAATTGGATATAGAAAGTAGAAAATAAAACTAAATAAAATTTTGTTCATCACGGAAATCATGAAAACATTGATTATGTTTATTTTTGATATCCTTTCAGTAACAAATTTTGAAAACGACGTATAATCAATGCTTCACCATTACGTCGTTTTCAAAATTTGTTACTGCTTTATTGTTTTCATTGACGCTCTCACGCGCTCTTACTAATACCATCATAAGCTGTCAATAAATTGCACCGAAACCGTTCGTTTTTTCGGTGTCAATTGCTACACCGGTGCAGTGCACCGTCGGGAATAAACGAATTCGACATTAATTTCTACAATTTCAACCTCTACAAAAATCTTACACGTTTATTTTTCTTTCTCTCCCTTTCTATGTCATCTGTCACTGCAGTTCGGTTTACGCTGATTCTGGCTTCAGCAGTGACTTTGCTATGGAGGACGAAGAATGCTACTAAACACCCGAAAGAAAAGCAGAAAAGAACCGATAAGAAAAATATCACAAACCATTTCCCCCAACGCCTACCGCCAACGACAGTTTGGTAAGGAGGATGAATTTACAACACATCAACCATGTTACTCTTTATTATAAATAATCCTTTTGTATTTTGGACTTTTTTGCTTTTTGTGGGACAGGATATTTTTGTGTTATCGTATAAGCACTCGTAGCTCAGTTCAGAATTCCAACCAGTAATTTTCACATTTTTTGTTCTCTTTTTTTTTCCAAAATCTTGATTACACTTAACAGGAATGTTTGTTTTTTCATTGATAATAGTTCGTTTAGACCAGTTTTATTCAGTGTTTTGCATATGCACCGATAACGAAACAAAAGAAAAACAGATATAAAACTAAGAATTAACCAATCTTAACAAGTTTGTCCCGTTCCACCACACATACAGTAATGCTAAGAAACGATTATAATGAAATATTTTATCGAGTAAAGTTGACTTGAAAATTGTAACCGATAGAGTTAAACAAACAAGAAAACATTTTGAACAATTTTTGTAACACACCACACAGCACAGCACCGTTACGTGAAGGCAGGTGAGAGCTGCGGTGTGAGAATTTACGTAACCGTGAGTGCGCGATGCCGGCAATGTGTAGCCAACTGGAAACATCAAACAAAGGGTTTTTCATTTTTTTTTTTCTAGATTTTTAGGGCACAATAAACTGCGATGAGGATCATCCATGAATGCGAGCACCACACACATTGGCCCCCTAAAACGGCAAAAGTAGAACTCGCCGCACGCAATATGTATCCATGATGCTTCAAGTGCTGGCGCTCGCATAGGCCAGAGTTACATACAATAATATCTACTCAATTAACCTGAAACACTAAAGTATAGAATCAAAACGCGTTTGAGACTGCAGTGGGGCGAAATTTAGAAGCTACTCAGGAATTTAGGGCATAGTGCAGAAGTAAAACAATACATAAAAAATGCAAAAAAAAAATGAAATTAGATTGTAAGCGTGCAAGAATATTCGATACGTTGTTGATGATGCAAACCTGAGATGGCCGGCTAAAATTCGTTCCAGCCTGCAGTCGCCAGTTGGTGAAATTGCCCCTGTTTTTGGTGGCTAGCGAGTTGCTTTTCTGCTCTCAAATCGAAGAAATCGAGAAGGGTACGTACGGCAGGGAGGGAAGGAAAGTATCATATTATTGGAAACCAGCAGAGGCACAATCATGAAATCACAGCACAGAAAAGCTTCACCCTAGGGATGTTAGGAGAAGGCCCCGAAAGGCAGGCCGGATTGCTTCCTAGTGTGGATATTCGCTGGCCACCATCAACAGTACTCTAGTACACTCAGTAGGATAGGGCGGTAGGAATCCGAACGGGGTTCGTCCGCTTCCGGGCATTTGGCGCGGGAGGCGGAACCGCACGTGAGAACTATTTTATTGACTGTACTCTGTGATATTAGCTTGGTAAGAGAGAATGATAGTTCTTATGTAG
This sequence comes from Aedes albopictus, assembly GCF_035046485.1. Lineage (NCBI taxonomy): Eukaryota > Metazoa > Arthropoda > Insecta > Diptera > Culicidae > Aedes > Aedes albopictus. The sequence goes on along the minus strand of NC_085137.1, from coordinate 75,556,043 downwards.
CAGTAGGAAACAGTGAATTAGTACTTTTAAGACACATTTTTGCGCTTTAACACTGGATGTGAAATGTTTTTTTTATTGAATTCTTGAGCAATTAGGCCAACGAACTTTGGTTGATAATATGCGTGAACCAGAAAGATCGTTGTAAAGAATTCATCACAGAAAAGTTCTTATTTTTCCGAGATAAGTCACTTATTTTAAGATCGACGTCAACAAACGCTGAAGTACAAATTGCAAGTTGTGAATGAGAATTTCTTTTATTCGGATCATCTTTTTCAGATTTTCAGATAGTGGCTTCCAAATGTTTTGAAGAGAAAAGAATTCTCCACGTTAGATGAAGGTTTCTGTATGGAAGTGAAGTTTTAAAACTAGCAAGTTTGGGCTGTACAAAGTTTAATAGTTGATGTTCATTCAATCTAGAGATTGGTGCGAGCAATCCTACTCGTAGTCACAATCATACTAGTCAAGATCATCCTCTTCGGAAGTTCATTTCTAGCATTGTGAGTATACAGCCTCTTTCAACGCCCATGTTTCTTGACAGATGGGCCCCGTAAGAGCGTTACAAAGCGAAGTTACGAGATCTAAAATGCAGTTCGTAAAATGTCCTGTTAGCAGCACAATATGTCTTCACTTTACGACAAATGCTTAGAAAACATCCACATTAATCATTTCCTCAGCGCTAGCGCCCCTAGGCCTGCCTCTATCTCTACCTGCAATCTTGTACCACGTGCAAGGCCACAAACTTCTGTGATTCGTACACTTTGATTTTGAAGCAACAAGCGTTACTAGAGCCAGCCCAATCAATTTCGGCAGAAAACCGTGTTCTGGCATTGTATGCCAAAGCTTATTTCTTTTCGCTGAACTGAAAGCTGTAATAGAACGTATGATCAGATGATGAGTTACATTCCCGGAATGTGTCTGTCTAGCTCAAATGCAGAGTAAACAGTTGATCCATCATTGATGGCCCCTATCGAAAACCAGCTATTCGCCGGCAAAGAACTTCTCAAGTGGCCTCAGACTGACCCTTGTGAATGCTTGCTCACAGTAAACAGTAATGCGGTAACGCCCAAGACGTCTCACAATTGGAAACCCCAGGAAGAATTGCGGAAGAAATACACGAAGGAGCACTGATACGACTTTCTGGAGGAACTCCAGATGGAATTCCGTTAGAAATCTTGAGAAAAATCTCTGGAGAAACCCCTAAAGGAGGAATCTCTGGTTCTAACCCAGGAGAAACTCTGAACCGGAGGAAACCTGAAGGAACACTGGAAAGAATCGAATCTTTCGTTCTCTCCGAAAAGTAAATCTAGAACTATTTTGAGTAGAATCTCTGGAAGAATTCCGGGAACTATCCCTGAAAAAGACTCAAAAGGAATCCATGAGAGGGGGAATTCTCGAAAATATCTCTAATAATCCCAAACGGAGTCCCGAGAACAGAAAACAGTTATCCGTTTACGCCCAAGATTTCTTACAATTGGAAACCCCAGGAAGAATTCCGGAAGAAATCCTCTGAGAAGCACCTGAAGGAATTCCTGTAGGAACCCCAGACAGAAATCTGGAAGAAATTTTCAGAAAAATCTGTGTAGAAACCCCAAAAGGAATTCCTGGAGGAATACCTGGTTCGAACCCAAGAGAATCGCTGGACCAAAAAAAAAATCTGAGGAACACTGGAAGGAAGCGAATTTTTCCAGAATCTCTGAAGGAATGCCTTCGGAAAGTAAATCTAGAATTATCTCTGAAAAAGACCCAAAAGGAACCCGGGAGGAACTCCAGAATATATCTGTAATAATCCGGGAGGAATTTACGAAAATTACTCTGTAGTAATCCCGAATGGAATCCCGAGAACAGTAGGAGAATTTCTGGACCAGAAGAAACCTGAAGAAACATTGGAAGGAATCGCGGAATTAATATAGAATCGAACCCTTTCCGGAAACCATGAAGGAATGCATTGGTCAGAACTATTCTAAGTGGAATCTCTGGAAGAATACCATAAGGAACGGAGGAAAAAAATCGAGAGGAATTCCAAGTAAATATCTGTAATAATTCCGAACAGAATTTTGAAGAAAATCTTTGGGGAGATTCCTGGAAGAATTAAGACCGAAAAGCTATGAAGGAACACTGGAAGAAATCGCGGTAATAACATTGGGTCGAACTCCTGCAAGTATCCCTAGACAGTCCGGATAAAAATCCAGTAAGGAATTTTATAACGGTTTTTGAGCAGAGGAACCCTGCGAGAAATTCCAAGAAGACTGTGAAGAAACACAAAAGAAATCTTTTGGAAAATCCTATGCGACTGTCCGAAAAAGCCTTATAAAGGAGCTCTTAAAAAAAGGGTCAATTTCTTTATAAATTTCTAAAAGTATCACTGGAGGAATCCATGAAGATATTTCGGGAGAAAATTCTGGAATAATCTCAGTAAAAATCACAGAGAAATTCTCTGTAAGAATCCCTGCAGGGACAGATTCATATGATATTCGAATAGTGCAGTAATATAGGACTGATATATAACTATGATCGGAAGAGTTGGCTCAGTGTGGAGGTATTTGTAACAGTATCCCGGAACGAATCCTTGAAGTTGAAGGAATAACTGGGGTATCTTTGAATGTATGTATCCCGAAATGAATCCCAGAAGGAATGAATAAAAATCTTGAAAATTTTTAGGAGGAATTCTGGAAAAGTTCTTATGAGAATCTTTTTAGAAAAACTCCTAGCAGCGTTCGCGGTAAAGTTCATGAAAAAACCCTGGAGCAACTTTTAGATGTATTACTGAAGTATCCCCGCAGAAATCCCTGAACAAATGGGGTCCGAGTTGACAGTGATTCAAAACATCCACACAACATCGCCATCGAATGTAACAGTTTGGCACGGAACATACATATACTCGACAGACGGTTCTCACTTACTTGAATTCAGTTTTGTCGTATAAACCATCTTTATGACCTTTTACAGACCCGAGATATCATTGAACGCAGTTATGTTCACTAGCCTGGTACACGGTTTATATGGGAAAATATAAAAAATGGAAAAACTTCAACTCCTGTACACTTTTTGAGTACCATTTTGGTGCCATATCAATTGTGCAAAATTGCAGATTGATCAAAGAAACTATATTTTAGCGCCAGCCATTCTTAGTTTTTCATACGATTTACCATGGGGGAAATTTACTTCTTCAAAGAAAAATCGCTTGAGGTCACCCATTGATCCCTGAAAATAAGTCGCTGAATGATTTATGTAGATAACTTCACGAGGAATCAGACCTCCGAAGACCGCAAAGCGATGCGACATTCGTGGAAAAAGTTATTAAGCCTTACCCAATCGATAAAATGACGAGATTTTATTATTTATTGTTATTCCTTACATGTTAAACAGCGTTGGCATGCCATTCGGCTTTCAGTCAATAACTTTTTCCACATGCCTTTGATCGCTTTGCGGTCTTCAGAGGGTTTTTTCCTCGTAAAATTTCCAACAGAAATCATTCATCGATATATTTTTAGGGGTTTAGGGGCGACCTGTGGCGATTTTTCTTTGAAAAAGTGATTTCCCCCATAGTAAATCGTATGAAAACTTAAAACGGCTGGCGCTAAAATATAGTTTCTCCGATCGAGCTGAAATTTTGCATAGTTGATATGGGGCCAAAATGGAACTCAAAAAGTGTACAGGAGTAAAATGTCTTCTCGTGTCCCACGCTAATGTTCACCCCAGCGCCATCTGGTGGGACGATTTCCCACTAATCACAATAATAGACAACATTTGCAGAAAATATCTAAATTTATGTGAGATATTAGCAAAACAAACAGCAGCGTTATGTGGTAAGATAACTCCCGACTAGAGCATGATGGAGATGTCAACGCATCGAATTTATTTCAAATATTTATCATTTTCGCCACCTACACACATAATGCTTAAACATTGTGTAAATCTCAGAAATACCATCCCATAAATAGGATGCTGATGGGATATGGGAAGAAAGCATTATACCGCAGAATTATACATTTTACGAGGTTGCCCTCTCTGGAAGGTTAACCTATCAGAAAGCTTACTTGGATTTGTATTCCGAAGCCTTAAACTATAGATACAAATCAAATATAACTTCAACTAATAGTGCTATTTAGTGAAGTTAGGGCCGATTTCTTCACCTCGGCTTAACTGGTAAGCCAGGCTTACCCATATAGTTAAACCTGGTTTAACGCCTAAGCCAGGGTGAAAAAATCGGCCATTAAAATATTTGATTCGTTTCATAAATGTGTCTGAAACTATTTGGAATGAGCATGAGCAATGAGCATAGACAACCATACAATTCGTAGTTGCTACTCCGTGATTGATTAGAATTATCGAAACTGCACAAAGAACCAACAAACGGAACTAGCTTACCATTCTTAAACATTATTAAATCATTAACGGTGCCGGCCACGTCCTTGCGGTTATCGAAGAAGGGAAGGAATGTTCGTGTGGCGTGCGACCAGGATCTCCACGACTGTTACAAAATGGAGTTTTTCTTAATGTGGAGTGTGAAACATATTAGAATAAACACAAACTGCTTTCCTAATTTTTTTGAAACCCCACACACCAAATTTTTTGAAATGCTTCCGGTACAAAAAAAATTAGCTAAATAAATTGCTTAATTTCAGCAACATTTTTACTGAATTTCAGCACAACGTTGCTGATCAACTATCAAAATTGCAAGTTAAAAAATAATTGCTGATATTCAGTGAATTCGTATTACCAAATGTAATCATCACAAAAAATCAGCCAAATTTACTGAATACCAGCAAATAAAATTTGCAGTGTATTGTATGTATTTATAGGGCCCATATTGCCGAGGCGGTAAACGCACGGGTATTCAGCATGACCATGGTGAGGGTGACGGGTTCGATTCCCGGTCGGTCCAGGATCTTTTCGTAAAGGAAATTTCCTTGACTTCCTTGGGCATAGAGTATCTTCGTGCCTGCCACACGATATACACATGCAAAATGGTCATTGGCAGAGGAAGCTCTTAGTTAATAACTGTGGAAGTGCTCATAGAACACTAAGCTGAGAAGCAGGCTTTGTCCCAGTGAGGACGTTACGCCAAGAAGAGAGAGAGAGTATGTGCTATAGGAATATATCCAAAGCAGTTCAAGTGTTTCAAAATCAAATTCATGAGCCTAGCTTGTTTCTGATCCAAGCATTCAAAGATTTCTGGTTCACCAAAAGTAAATGTTTTTCGTATACGTTCAACCAGTTTTTTTAGGTTTTTGGAAGCAAAGCGATCAGTTCTCCGGGTCAGCTATGTCTATCGCCCCTGTCACATGGAAGCATATCTGCCACAAACGCTGAAACGAGTTTACGAGCTAGACTTCAACATCGTATGGCTCCAAAAGCCGTGCAAGGTAAATGCCAATTTAACAACAACAGAAAAGGCAATGCTCTCGAACATTTATTACCCAATCGGGGTCCCAATGACAGACGGACGGACTGTTGACGGAGAGCTGAATAAGTCGATCGCCAGACGGCAACGACAACGACGCACTCGCGCTTCGCTCAGATTCAGCAAACGCATGCATGAGTCACGTGCTGCTATTGCATTACCTACCACCAGGCCTCCATTGAACCGGCCTCCTTCACCATCGTTATATCCTCGCACTTCTGGGAACTACTAGCGCTAGCGCAGCATGTCTGCTACTGCCGCCGCACGCGATTGTGGCACGTTTTCGTGAGCACACAAACGCGGCGTAGACAGACATAGGTTGTCGACACTAGTATGTATGCATCTTTGCTGCTGCTGTGCATAGCTGCTGCTTAGCTACGGTCTCGGACGATGGAGCTCGATGGAGCGCTTTATCGATAGTGGTGTTGACTCCGGCCGTGTAATATCATCAGCGTTCGTAGCCGGCCAATCAACCGACCATCCATCCACCGGCTTCCGATTTCACTTTTTTCCGCGTCATATAAATTATAATAAACATCTGAGCTCAGCTTTTTTGAACAGCTGGAGCGTTGTGCGAGCGAAGTGTAGCGTGAATTGTGGGAAGGCTGAAATCTCTACCCCGTTTGGCATACAGTCATTTGATATGAAGTCACTCAGGATAATAGACAATTAATACGGGGTAACGGGAGACCCCACAAATGATTTAGTAGATTGGTTCTTTTCACATGTTATACTGTAATGATTTTTCTGAGACGCCATCCTTACCAAACCATTCGGCACATTTAATATCGTGGTCGAGCATCACAATCCTACAACAATATGATCTCATATTTATATTGTAAATCCCTAGAACGAACCGTCGCAGCAGTGAACCTGCTTCCGACAAATAATGAAAAAAATGAACATTGAGTCACGTTCTACTACCGTTTGGTGTATTGGTACGGATGATTGAAAGCGTCTCGAAACTCATTACCACGCGGTGGAGGTGATAAGCTAGCGCCGAGGCTTCATCGTCCAGAGAGAAGGTCGATGAAGCCCGATAAGATGGTTGGTTTTGTAAAACACTATTGACCGAGTAAAATTGTGCAACAATGTTGATGCCGCCGGCATCAACGTCAGGGCGGCATAAAACAGTACCTTAAAAATATCGAGAACAGCGTTGATGAAGGAATTAATTACAATTTAACTTTACAGACCCAAATTGCTTCCAAGTTAGGGCCTGATTCAACCATGAATACACCCATTGAAACCGTCGACGCACGATGCGTTTAAGCGTGTTGATACATTTTTGTTTTTTTTTTCGAGTAACTAATTTCCATCCAGTTTAGCATCTAAAATATAAAACAAAACGAGATCTTTCTATATTACAAACAAACGTACAGATTAACAACCTAAAATAGATGTCAAATGTGCACTCCCCCCTCATCCGACCTAATAGATGGTATTACACACGGAAGGAAGCAGGGGGGTAAATTTTGATCGTAGTAATGTTATCAAAATCAGTGAGGAACAAGTGACGGTGAAAGCGATGCTTAATGCAAAAAAAAATAAATAATGAAGAATTATAAAACAAACTCTTAATATTAGAAAACACAACCACACTTACTGACATGCATTGTTGTTTCTAATGATACGGAAAATAATATTCTCTTTAATTAGGAAGTACTTTTTATTGAATTACGAAACATAAAAACATCATATTACACAGAGAAAATTTAAATGGTAATATAAAGTGGATAGGAAAACCCAAATATCGATGTGTTTGGTGTTCATTTAATATCACAACCTCCCTTTTACATCCGCGGGTATCCAAATGCTTCGTGCCATGCAGTCAGTGTTGCATGTATCAGCCTAATCAGGCTTGCCGGAAAACCATGGCCCAATATTATGTGCATAAGCCAATAAGGGCTAAGGGACTTTTTAACCTCACCAATTGTTGGTGGTTCCACTGCTCTGCTTGACCGTCCCGTCATCCACTATGTTTATCCTGTTCCCCAGTGACGATTCCTGAACCTCAAATCTACTTTCAGTCCTGGGCACCCACGGTGGTGCAGAGGGCCGAATTGAAAGATTTCCATCCTGGGCGATTGGCAGTCATCGCCTTGACCTGTGGTCAGGTCAAATTTCTGTCGGCTTGCTTGATTTCGTTATTGAGGCTGCGCCGCCATGAGCCTCTGGGCCTGCCTCTGCTGCGATGTCCTGCTGGGTTCCAGTCTAACGTAGTGTACATAGTAGTCGTCTCCATTCCACTCGGTCCATGGCTGTTTGCATTGGCGTAGCTAGAAGGGGGGTCTGGGGGGGCAGCCCCCCCCCCCAGAATCCAGCAGGCCCTCCAGAAATTTTTCATGACTTTATGTATAGAAATTAGAAAAAATCTGAGAGCCACTGTGTTAATGATAGACATAGATCTATAATAGACATTGCATTGATTTGGCATAATATGTGTTTAAATTGATAATTATTGGAGACTATTCTCAACTTGTCACACTTTACAATATCATTGTCCAATATGGAATTATGATATGTTTGGAATTATGATACCAGAAATACGAATTAGAATTACATATATAAATGGCAATGCTTTGTACGACTTCTTTTTTGAATCGCCGAATAATGAAATCATAAATTTTCAAAGGAATTCTTTTTTGGGTATCCTAAAGGAGTTCTGAAATTTCTAGCAGCATTACAGAATAATATTGATATATGCTTGGATAAATGCATATCAATATCATGAAAAAAAAATCTGTTAGAATTTGAAATGGAATACAGCAGAAGTTTTTGGAGCCTCAGATAAAATAGATATCACATTATTAAGGGCCCATATAGCTGAAGCGTAAACGCAAGTGTATTCATTAGAACCATGCTGAAGGTGATTTCTAGTCAGTAACTATACATTTCATTGACTTTCTTGGGCATCGAGTATTTGCGTATCTATCGAACAATGCACAAATTCAAATGTTCATTGAAGAAGTTATTAGTAGTTTACGTAACAAGGTGCAGAATTAAGATTTTTACAGCACGAGTCGTACATTTATCTAACGAGGCTTGCCGATTCTTGAAGAATTTCTTGGATGTATTTCCTGAGAAAAATCCTGGAATTCCCCTGGAGGAATTCCTGGACAGTTCTTGGGAGAATTCCGAAATAATCTTCTCTGGATTAATTCCTGAAGGATTACCTTTAGAAATGTCCGAAAGCGCTTCTAGCATGTAAGCACTTATATATTTAGTTACAGTGACTGTGTAAGAATCACAGGATATATTTCTGAAAGAATCGCAGGACGATTTTATGAGGAATCTACTGTGCAGGAACAGCAGGGAGTATTCTTGAAGAAATTTATGGATGGATTCCTGAATAAATCTGTGGATGACCTGCTTTAAGATTTCTCGAGGATAAATTTGAAAGAATTTTTTTTTTGTCTGTAATAACGAGATTTTTAACCCTAGGCTAGTTCATCTCGGGACCCACGCTTTACTTCCCTTCCGAAGGAAGAACCCACATTATGTGAGTATGTCGGGAGTGGGATTCGATCCCAGGTCCTCGGCGTGATAGTCTTGTGCTCTAACCACCACACCAGGTCCGCTCCACAGGTTTGAAAGAATACCTAGATGACTTCTTGGAGAATTTCCTTGCTAAAATTATATTAAAGAACTCCAACACAAATCGCTGGAGCAATTCCTCTAGAAATCCATCAAATAATTCAAAAACTCTTCAGGAAATCCTGAAAAAAATCTTGAATACTGAAATTTTTGAACGCAACCCTGAATAAATTTTTGAAAAGATCCCGAGAGGAATTTCTGAAGGAATCACTACAGGAATTCCCGGAGTAGTCCCTGAAGGAATGCTTGAAAAAATCCCTAGAGGAATTCCTGTAGTTATGTGTGGAGTACATACTGGAGACATTTCTGAAAGTATGCCTCGAAGAATCCCTGGATGAATTCCTGGAGGAATCCTTAGAAATCGCATCAGGAATCCCTGTAAGAATTACTAGAAAAAATCCTGGATGAATACTTTGAGAGGAATTTCTGGACGAATTCCTGGAGAAATCCCAAAAGAAATTCTTTGAGAAATCACAGAAGGAATTCCTGGAGAAATCCCTGAAGCAATTTCTAGATGAATCTCTGGAGAAAATCCTGGAGAATCTTCTGGACAAATCCCTGGTGGAACCCCTGGAGAAATTCTTGGATGAATTTCTGAAGAAATAATTGAAGGATTTCTTGGGGGCATCCTTGGAGAAATTCCTGGACGAATGCCTTGGACAATCCCTGGATAAATTCCTAGATGAATTCCTGATGAAACCTTTAGAGGAATTCTGGGAGAGACCTCTAGAAGAATAGCCGGAGCAAGATATCCTGAAGGAAGCCCTGGATGAATTCCTGGATGATACCCTAGAGGAATTCTAGGAGGACTCTCTGGAGAAATTTCAGAAGAACCCTTTTGGGAAATTACAGAAGGAATCCATAGAGATATATCTACAGAAATTATTGGAAGAATCTCTTTGGGAATTCTTGGAAAAAAAAACCCTGAAGAAATTTTTTGGAGGAACCTCAGGAGAAATGCCTGACGGAACTTCTGGACAAATTCCTGTCGGAAACCCAGGAAGAATTCCTGGATACATCCCTGGAGGAATTCTTGGGGCAATTTCGTGGAACTATTTCAGGGAGAATTCCTGGAGGAATCCTTGAATTAATTCCTGGAGGACTCTTGAAAGGAGTTTTGGAAAGAATCCCTGGAGAAATTTCTGAAGAAATTCCTAGAGGAATTTCCAGATGAATATCTGGAGGAATTTCCCGAGAAATTCCAGGAGGAATTGCTAGAGCAATTTATGGAGGAATTCTTGGAGGATTTCTGGAGGTAATACTAGAGGAATCATCGAAGGAATTCCTGGAGGAATCTCTGGAAGAATCCTCAGAGGAATCCCAGAAGAATTCCTGGTGTATTCCTGGGTCAACTTTTGGAGTATCCTTGGAAAAATTCCTGACGGTATCTCTACAGGAATCCCTGGGGGAGAAATTCCTGGTAAAATTTCCTAATGAATCCCTGGAAAAATTTCTGAATTTACCTAGAATAATTCCTGGAGAAATTCTTGGTGGAATTCCTGGAGGAATTCACGGAGAAATGCTTGGATGAAATCCTTAAGGAATGCCTGGAGGAATACCTGGCATAATTCCTGAAGAAATTTCTATAGGAATTTCAGGAGGAATTTATGCCAGGAATCCTTGGAGAAATTCTGAGAGTAATTCCTGGACTAACTCTTGAGAAATTCCTGGGGGAGTTTCTTAAGGAATCCCTGGAGAAATTCCTGGAGGAACTGCGATAATTTTTTCTGAAGGAATTCCTGTAGGGATTCCTGAGATAATTCTGGGATAATTCTGTAAAAAGTACAACACTACCAAAAAACCTCACTCGTCGTATACAGCGCGAGTGCGGTGCAGTTTCGGTTGCTTGATGGCACGCGTCCTGGAAGGTTAAGAAATTTCTAGAGGGGTTCCTGGAGGACTCCCTGCATAAATTCCATTAGCAATCCCTGAAGGAATTCCTGGAGAATTTCCTTAAAGACACACTGGAACAATTGCAGGAGAAATCCCTGGTGGAATTCCTGGCGGAATTCCTAGAGGAACCTCTAGAGGAATTCCTGGACGAATCCCTGTAGAAATTTTTAGAGGAATCCATGCAGGAATTCTCAGAGGAATCCTGAAAGAATTCCTAGAGGAATATTTGGAGAAATACCTTGAGCAGTTCCCGGAGGAGTCCCTTGAGGAATTCCCGGAGTTCAATTTCTGAGGGATTTTCAGAAGGAGTTACTGAAGAAATTGCTGAAATTCATGAGGAAATCCTGAAATCCTGGATTAATTCCTGGAGGAGTTTCTTAAGAAATCCCAAGAAGAGTTCTTGCAGGCATTTTTAAAATAATCCCGGAAGTTGTTCCTGAAAGAATTATAGAAGGAATTCACGGGTGATTCCCTGCAGAAATTTCTGAAGAAACCCCATGAGGAATTCCTTAGGGAATCTCAGGAAAGCTTTCTTAGTGAATTCCTGGAAGCATTTTTGTAGGAATCCCTGGAAAAAAAATCTGAAGAAATCCATGTCTGTAGTAATTTCTGGACGAATGGGGCACGTTCGGTGTAGTACTAGATTTGTAGTAATGAGCTGAATTTTAGTATGGTGAGAAGGTCAATTCTCCGTTCCTGCAATGAAATAGTGCAAAAAGCGTGGGTATTATGATTCCTTGCCTAATTTGATGCTGTTTGAGCAAAACTTTGGATAACTATGTTGTTTATGTTGCAAGAAATGGAGAAAACAACAAAACTGTTGCCCAAAGTTTTGTTCAAACAGCATTAAATTAGGCAAGGAATCATAATACCCACGCTTTTTGCACTATTTCATTGCAGAAACGGAGAATTGACCTTCTCACCATACTAAAATTCAGCTCATTACTACAAATCTAGTACTTCACCGATCTGTCCTATTAGGGGGCATCCATAAAGTACGTCACGCTTAGAGGGGGGAGGGGGGGTTCTGGAAAGTGTGACAAGCAATGTGTTAAGTATAGGAAAAACCCGTACGAAGGGGGGGGGGGGGTTGAAAATTCCCATTTTTAGCGTGACGTACTAAATGGATGCCCCCTTATTGAAGGAATACTTGTATGAACCCATAAAGAATTTTTTGTACAAATGTTTTAAGCAACTCCTGGATTATTTTCAAATAATCGCTGGTATAATTTTCTGAAAGAATTTTATGAATAAATTCCTGCAAAAAAACTTCGAAACATTCCAGATGGAATTATTGGAGCAATTTCTAGCGGAATTCTGGAAGTAATATATGGACAAATCCCTGTAGATATCTCTGAAGAAATACCTTGAAGGATCTCTGGAGAAATTCCTGAAGGAAACCTCAAAGAGGAGGAACCACTAAAGATATCCCAGGACAAATCCTCGAAGATATGTCTGGGTGAATTCTTGAAGAAATCTCTTGAGGAATCCACGATGGAATCGCTGCAACAAGCTATGGAAAAAAATCCTGGAGGAATTAGTGACACTCATATAGTTCACGAAACTATGAACAAATCTAAAACAGTCATTTCGATTCCTCAAAACTGCAATGCCGATTTTCATATTCACATATCGAGCGCCCATCCCGCTTAAAAGTCACTACAAGTCAGGCCGCCCGTGAGCCCCTTCCAGAAAATAATCCTAGCTACGCCAATGGCTGTTTGCCCCCAGTCCGCACTCTACGTAGGGTTCGCAGATCGTCCTCCACTTGGTCGACCTACCTAGCTCGCTGCGCTCCACGTCTTCTTGTACCGGTCGGATGACTCTCTAGAGAACCATTTTAGTCGGGTTGCTATCCGACGTCCTGATGGCGTGATCCGTCCACCGTAGCCTCCCGATTTTAGCGGTGTGGGCGATGGTTGGTTCTCTCAGCAGCTGATACAGCTTGTGGTTCATTCGCCTTCTCCAAGTCCCGTCTTCCATCCGCCGTAGATGGTACGCAACACCTTCCGTTCGAAAACTCCAAGGGCGCGTTGGTCCTCTTCACGTATGGTCCTTGCTTCGTGCCCATAAAGGATTAGGGGCTGTCCATTTATTACGTAAGGCAATTTTCACGATTTTTCGACACCCCCACCCCCCCTTGTAAGATTTTTTTGTATGAAAGCCCAAATATTTTTGTATGACGCGTAAGATTTCTCAAACCCCCCTCCCCCCATAAACCCTTACGTAATTAATGGACGGCCCCTTACCGGTCTAATCAGCGTTTTTTTAGATAGTTAACTTCGTGTGACGGCGAACTTTGTTCGATCGTAGAGTTCTACGGAGTCCAAAGTAAGCTCGATTTCCTACCATAACACTGCGCAACATTATTTTGTCTCAAGAGCAAACTTATGTGTCTCCGAAGGATTTTGGGCCGCTGAATCCGAATCCCGGCTCAGATTTGCTCCAACACAACACAATTTTGAGCTATACCTCAATTTATAGGGCAAAATATACGATTTTGGGCTTTTTTGACTGCAAGCCATTAAGCAAGGAAATATTTTTTTTAAGCAATCAAAAGTTTAATTGGTCAATTAACATCTAAATAACAACTCATGCAAAATATTTCGTTTTACCTAATCACATTTGATAGATTTAAGCATTTTATGTTAGTATGAAAACTTGCATGCAACTTTTGGAGGGTGACTTGTATGGGAAATATCGTACCTCACATAAATCGCTTAAAACTATCAAATTCGATTTGGTAAAACGAAATATTTTGCATGAGTCGTTGATTTAGATGTTAATTGACCAATTAACCTTTTGATTGCTTAAAAAAAATATTTCCTTGCTTAATGGCTTGCAGTCAAAAAAGCCCAAAATCGCATATTTTGCCCTATAAATTGAGGTATAGCTTAAAATTGTGACGTGTTAGAGCAAATCTGAGCCCGGATTTGGATTCAGCGGCCCAAAATCCTTCGGAGACACATAAGTTTGCTCTTGAGACAGACAAAAAGTTAATTTTTGTTACGCTGTGTAATGCGTCTCTGAATTTCTCTGCTGGTGTCGTTGTCGGCGGTCCCCAGTGAACCAAGCACACGAAATCTTCAACCGTCTCGATTTCATCACAATCGATAGAAATTCGGGGAGGCGGGCGCACTGATTTGTTCCTGGAGCCCTTTGCCATCATGTATTTTGTCTTCGACACATTAATGACTAATCCGATTTGCCTGGCTTCACTCTTTAGTCGGTTGTACGTTTCCGCCATCGTCTCAAATTTACGTGCTACCATAATATCAATATCATCAGCGAAACCAAGCAGCTGAACGGACTTCGTGAAAATCGTCCCACTCGTGTTTATCCCCGCTCTTCTTATTACACCCTCCAAAGCAATGTTGAACAGCAAGCACGAAAGACCATCACCTTGCCGTAACCCTTTGCGAGATTCGAAGGGACTCGAGAGTGTCCCATCACTCGATCCATCGTCGCCTTGATCAACCGTATCAGTTTATTCGGGAATCCGTATTCGTGCATGATCTTCCATAGCTGGTCTCGAGCGATTCGATCATGCGCCGATTTAAAATCGATGAACAAGTGATGTGTGGGCACGTTGTATTCGCGGCATTTCTGCAACACCTGGCGGATGGCGAACATGTGATCCGTTGTAGCGCGTTTACCCATGAATCCAGCATGATAGTGCCCAACGAACTCTCTTGCAATCGGTGATAGACGGCGGCATAAAATTTGAGAGAGTATCTGGAAGGCAGCACTCAGCAGTGTTCCCGCAATCCAACTTGTCGCCATTTTTGTAGATGGGACATACGATACCTTCCATCCATTCCTCCGGTAATACTTCCTCCTCCCAAATTTGGGTAATGACCCAGTGTTGCTCTCACCAGTGCTTCTCCACCGAATTTTGGAAGCTCGCTTGGTAGTTGATCTGCTCCAGCGGCTTTGTTGTTTTTCAACCGGCCAACCTCCTCCCCAATCTCTTGGAGGTCAGGGGCCGGAAGTCTTTCGTCCTGTGCACGTACTCCTAGATCTATTACCACGCTACCTTCGGTACTTGCGCAACGTTGCCATTGAGGTGCTCATCGTAAAGCTGCCGCCACCTCTCGACCACCTCACGCTCGCTCGTAAGAAGACTCCCGTGATTGTTTCGACACATGTCGGCACATGTGACACAAAGCCTCTGCGCATCCCTCTAGCAACAGCGAATATCACAAAGTGCAGACCATTATCGTTGGTAACGAAATGAAGGCTTTCTGCTCCAATGGCAGGTCAAAAGAAACTTTCTCTGTCGATCTGCGCATTTGCATCTTCGATAACTATTTTGACGTCTTGTTTTGGGCACTCTCCGTAGGTCTTACCAAGGCTCTCATAGAACTCATCCTTCATGTCAGCGGGTTTATCTTTTGTTGACGAATAGATGCTGTAGTGCATATTCGCCCCTCATTCTTAACACAGAAAATCGGTCGCTTATCGGCTTCCACCGAATAACGCTGCTTTCCGATCACTATAAAGCCAACTCCACACTCTGTCTTTTCGCCGCCACTATCGTAAATGTAGGACTTGAATGAACTGTTGACTATGGAATCCACTGTTCGCAATTCGCGTTTTTCAGTTTTGTGCCAGCCAGCGTATCTCCTGTATAGCCGACATTCTGCAGTTCACGAGTCAGGAACCCACCGCGTGCGGATTCTTACAAAGTTCTGACGTTCCATGATCCGATATCCCATCGTTGTCCTTAATTTGTTGCCGGATCTGTTGTCATTGAATCCATCCGTTTGCTCTACTTCTACTTTTCTCGGTGATTGAAGGTTTTCAGTAGATTACCTTACTGGGGTCGCTCCCTTCATCGCGCTGAAGGGGATACCACCTTGGGTATAGCTGACGCGATACATCAACTCTTAGCTGGCGATGGAAGCATGAGGTACAGGGGATAGACAAAATGATCGGGACAGGCAAAATTTTCACTCTTCAAAAAATGTTCAACTAGCTGTAACTTTTCCAAAAGTGCATCAAATATTCTCAAATTTTTACTGAGAGTTCTTCAACTAGTTGTGTATCAGTGGTCCAAATTTGGAAAATATCGGACTATTCTCCACGAAGTTATGAAGATTTTATAAATATCCGATAGCCAACTTTGAGCTGTTATATCTCCGGATTCAATGAACCGATTGCAATGAAATTTTGTCCATTTATGACTCTTATAATGAACTCTGCAAAACGTTTGACTTAACTTAAAATTTTTGACAATAGAAAAAGTTATACCGATTTCATTTATTTTACGATTTTTCAGTAAATTGGTCTATTTTTAATATGCATTCCATAACCTTTTCAATTTATTGGCAGCTATGTTGTTACTTTCCTTCAAAACACATTTATACAGGGTGTTAGGTTCGTGAGTGCAAACTTTTTAAAGGGTGATAGAGGACCATAAATGGTGAAAAAAATTGTTCTACGCATATGGTCAAATCTCAACCGTTACGTAGTTATTGAACTCCCCATGTTTTTGACTCTTGTTGCTTTTACTGGCTATAACTTTGAAATGGTCAAACTTATCGCAGTTTTTTTGCCCTTATTCGAAAGATTATTGAATTTTCTAACAAATGGCATCTTTGAACCGATTGGTTTAGTTAAATAACTAAGTTTTCTACAGAAAATAGCTTAAAAGTTGTGTGTTTTAATTTGTTTTTGCCAATTATCTTTGAAAAATGCGTAATAATTTAAAATTCTTTCTTTGGCAAAGTTGTGGCCCCTGTCCCACTCTACAATTTGTTCTTTGACATCAAACTTCTATCTCTTATCGTTTTCTTGAAATTTCGATTTAAATGTCGCATTTTAGATCATAAATTTGCAATCTTCATGGTAAGCACTTTTTTGCGCACTTTGCCGCACGTTTAAATCAAAATTGTAAGAAAACGATAAGAGTTAGAAGTTTGGCGTCAAAGAACGAATTGTAGAGTGGAACAAGGGCCAAAACTTTGCCAAAGAAAGAATTTTAATTTATTACGCATGTTTCAAAGATAATTGACATAAACAAATTAAAACACGCTATTTTTAGCTATTTTGCTCTAGAAAACTTAGTTATTTAACTAAACCAATCGACTCAAAGATGCCATTTGTTAGAAAATTCAATAATCTTTCGAATAAGGGCAAAAAAACTGCGATAAGTTTGACCATTTCAAAGTTATAGCCAGTTAAGGCAATAAGAGTTAAAAACATGGGGTGTTCAATAACTACGTAACGGTTGAGATTTGACCATATGCGTAGAACAATTTTTTTCACCATTTATGGTCCTCTATCACCCTTTAAAAAGTTTGCACTCATGAACCTAACACCCTGTATATAAGTCAATTAGAGGGAAATTAAATTAACTATAATTTGCATCTTGAATTTTAAAACGATGTTGAAGTTTTGGATAATTTGGTATTTTATTAGAAAAATAATCCAATCGTTATAATTTTCTTCCGTGTTAAGAATTTTAAGTTAAGTCAAAGGTTTTTCATAGCTCATTATATGAGTCATAAATGGTCAACATTTCATTGCATTCGGTTCATTAAATCCGGAGATATACCAGCTCAAAGTTGGCTATCGGATAATTATACCTTTTTCAAGAATCTTTGTAACTTTTTGGAGAATAGCCCGATCTTTTCCAAATTAGGACCACTGATACACAACTAGTTGATGAACCTACAGTAAAAATTTGAGAATATTTGATGCACTTTTCGAAAAGTTACAGCTTTTTGAACATTTTTTAAAAAAGTAAAATTTTACCTGTCCCGATCATTTTGTCTATCCCCTGTAGGAACTTGGGGGACCACAGCTATGTCCAGAAGTTGTTGATAGGATTCCTGCAGAACACATTCACAAATGTATACTAAAATTCTTCCAACTATTCTGCCCCCACTCGCATAACAGTCCCATTTGCAAAAACTAGGAATTGAGGAAACAGTGTTTCAAGCTTGAGAACTTGTTTCCATGTAAAATTTTGAAAAACCTTCATAACTTGACAAACATTTCAATCATCTCGAAACTTTCACAGATTGCTTTGCACCTCAATACGTAACTGGGAAAAATATTACGTTTAATAGAAAATTGTTCAGTTTTGTGTGGCAAGGTACACAAATTCGTGATGGGACTGTTTTGTGGGTACTTTTAATATGGGATGCTCATGATTTGGTATTTTTTTTCGCACATTGACATAAAAATCCTTAAATAAACATAAAAATTTTCATTATGGGATTTAAAAGTACGTTGAAAATGATGACTATTCATAACATTACATTAACTCAAAAGTGATGAAAAGTCAAATGGGACTAATATGCGAGTGAGGGCAGCATTCATACTAGGACTCCTCTGAGAATGGTAGCTGGAATTTGTCCAGGAGTTCCTGATACGATTCCTCTAGAAGAACCTCCTGGGATTTCTCCAAGAATTTCTTCAAGAATTCTTTAAGGAGTGACTCCAGAGATTTTTTTTTCCAAGAATTCCTTCTAAAATACCTCCAGAAATAGGTACCTTTTCCTATTCGGATTTCTTCCATGTATTCCTGCTAGGATTCTTCCAAGAATGCCTGCTGAAGTAGCCCCATGAATTCCTTCTATATGATTCCTCTTGAAATTCCAACTGTGATTCTTCTAGTTATTCCTGCTTGTTATTCCTGCTTGCGCCTTCTGGGATTTATCTAGCAATTCCTTATGCGATGCTTCCAGGATTTCCTCCTGATACTTCAACAGAAGTTTTTTCCATGTATTCCTCCGTAAACTCCTTCAAAAATTTCCTGAATTTCTCCGGTGATTTCTGTGGAAATTTGACCAGGAATTACTGATGGAATTTGTGGAGAGCTTTTTTCAGGAATTTCACTAGAGATTTACCCAAGAGCTCCTATAGGGATTCTTTTAGGACTTTTAATTGAGGTTCCTTAAGATTTTTGGGGGGATTCGTCCAGCGATTCCTAAAATCAGATCATCAATGTGTGTTTACGGTGCGGATGATCTCTTGCTAATCTTCGTTTTTATCGGTACAGAACAAATTACAAAGTAGCCGCTCAGCTTCCATCTGATCAAACTTCAGCAACGTAGAGGTAAACTACGTTGAACGATTCAACGTTAATGGTAAATGAGTCAAGGAATTTCTCGATAATTAAAACTGTAACTAATCATTACACTTTCATTTGTTTTTCGTTTATTTTCAACTAGGTACAGAATTTTGCGTTTATAATGCCTCGTTTTTTTTTTAACAAATTTGGTGTACTTATCATTGATACTGCTGTATTCGGCATTATCCATCCACCGTGTTCATCCGTCCGCCCGACTAGTAGTAGTAGTAGCGATAAATCAGTTCCAACAATCTAACGCGCACAAACCGCGGTATCAAAAAGTATTAAGTGTTTGTATGTATGTATATAGGAGCTAATATTCCTAAATAAGCATAACGGTAATAGCCACAGTTAGCGCTAGGTTTGCTTTTCTTTGCTATTGTGCTAATATATAGTAAGTTAGTATTGCATTGATTTCCGTTCTAAACATAGTTACTGAAACTTCCCGTCGAATCATACTTGCAGAGTAAGCGTCCGTTCATCGGTGTCCGGTCACAAGCGGAAGAACTGTTACGGTCGCCATGTACAGTACGAACTATTACGTAATCCTTTCGTGTGTCTTTGTCCCTGGAACAGTTTCATCGAACCAAAGCGATACAATTTCCCTTATACTCGCGATGTTGCTAAATTATTTTGAACGCTACTGTACGTCCGGGCAATATTGAATGGAGAAACTAGTCCACGACACAGGAAACCCTCGGAGCCTCTGAGATCCACCTACGAGTCGCCTGGACTCGGTTGTCTTGTTTTACACGCCCGCTAAATTGTAATTAAAGCTACCGTTTCGGTTGTGTTTTATTATTATCCAATGTAAGAAATAACGCTCTCTAAATCCGATTGTGTAATAATCGTTGATCAACAGATAAAGCAATCCACTTTGGCCACATTCAAACTATTTTCGGCTGCACGAACAACTCACGTGTTGCCAATTACGAAAGCTTTGCAGTTTTGCACTAAGAACAGTAAAGTTGTGTGTCTTTATTTTAGATTTGCTTCATTTCCAAAAGCTCACTTTTGTGTACATTTGAACTGTCGTGTCGTGGTCACATTGTGTTTGTGTGTAGAACATTGCATTTGTTTCGTTCACTTTATGGCTTTCATATTACTTTTTTTTTCTTAAGTGTCAAGTTTGCAGCAGTAAGATTACATTCAAGTAGATGTACTTTCTCAAAATATTATGTAAATATATGTATATATCTGCTCTTTCTGGAAATCACGATATTAATTTAAACGTTGGCACTAGTCTATGCCATTCCGCGTTGTTTGGTATGAATCTGGAGAAACTAACACGGCCAACAGGGTTACGGTCGATGTTTGTTCCACAAATTGTATTGAACTGATGTTTGCGTGCAAAAGCTGCACGAATTGTACACGATTGCCTCACCAATGATAGCATGATAGTAGTAACAGGTATTAGTAGGAGTTGGTTTCTGTGGGAGGTAAGTATTGCAAAAAGTGTGTGAACAAGGAGGAGAGCTAGAGAGATGCCTAAGGTCATTCGAAACCTTCTTATCGATACATCATGACGTCCGTGCTTTGGTACATGCACATGTAGGCATCACAGAGTAGTCGCTTGGCATGCTCAGGTAGCATCTTGTCGTTGACGGCCGTCTCGTTCAGCTGCCGGGCACCTTCGTCGGAAAGCCACTGAGGCAGATCGGGTACCGGGATCATCTCCGGAATGTTGTAGCCATTTTGTTCACCTGAAACGGACATTGCAACAAGTTACGGAAATTGTTTCATATCAATGAAAATTTTACAATTAAATGTTAGTTTTTTTGTACGATAAAATGAGTTTCTCAGAGTGGCTACAGATTCGGGAAATGCGGGCAAAAATCGGGAACTGAAATTCATCGGGAATAGGTATGTGGGAATAAGTCGGGAGTTTTATTTATGATCGGGATTTTTTAAATTAATGTATAACGCCTTCAAAATGTAAAACCAAACCTATAGATTTCGCACATTACTCATTTCAAATCCAGATTTGAAGACACAATTTCAAGAGCCTCAGGAGAAATTGCAAAATCCAAGCGGGCTAGTGCTCTCAAAGTGAACCTCAATTTTTATTTTAGAAAAGTTGTCAATTTCCACAAAACAGGAATTTTTCACAGGAATTTTGAGAAGCTGCAATATTTTTTTTAAATTCTGATTTTTTTAAGTAACTCCCGATGCCAGTTTCGCTACAAATTTTCCTAGAGTTTTGCTATGAATCTCCAGCGAGACCTCAAAACCCCCTTTCCATATACCTACGTAATAATAAATTATGTGTTTCGGATTATTATTTTTAGTCCGGTGGTTTGTTTATGAGCCTGTAAATATTATGGAATTTCATTTTTCCTAATAATTATTTGTAAACTCAATTTGGATAGAAGTATATCCTGATTAGTTCAGTAGAGTATGTGAGAAAATATAACAAGAGATTTAGGGTGCCTGTACCAATTATGGCACTACCCAAGGAAAATTATTACTACAAAAATAACGAGAAGACCAACGAATGTCATCAATATGTTAAAAGATAGCTTAGTTTCTATACTTTACAGGAAAAATATAGGAAAGAGCCAAAACTACTTTTAATATTTATTACAGCGTGTGCCAATGATAAGAACCTTCCCAAGTAACAATGGTAGCTGAACAGTGAGAATCATAGCTGAACAATGGTTGGTTAATGGTGTCAATAGCTGAATAAGCTGGAAGCAATAGTTGAATAGTAGTTTGTTGGGTGTACAGTCAGGTCTTTTTTTACGCGGTTTTCATTTACGCGGCCGCGTAAATGAAAACTCCATATAAAAAAAAATTCATCGTCTTATTTTTGCATGATTCGTCGAGAAATGGTGAGACTTTTTTTACGCGGTTTTTCGAATTTTGAACTGAGTTTTTTTTTACGCGGTACGTATCCCCCGCGTAAAAAAACCTGACTGTATAACGTATCTCTTGTACAGCCTATCGTATGCTGAATATGATACTCAATAGAAGATTATCCATCTGTGCTACATTTCTTTAGTCAGCTTATCTTCAATATTGATGGTTTAGCATTAAATAAAGTAAATATATAAAAAAAAACAACAGAAATGGCACTTAGTACCACCACTTAACCCTCTAATACCCAAATTTTTGATTTTGATCTAAATATCATTTTTCGTCATCTAAAATCGATTTAAACATGTTTTGGAAGATGATTCTTTTTAATTCTCGATTTCGTGAATTTCAGTTTTTGATTTTTCTAATTTTTATTTTTGAACATTCCCACACTTTTATATTTTTTCTGGAAGCCTATTTGGGGTACGGATTTTTTGAGATGAAAACATTTTGAGATTTTATGATTATTGTTGAAATATTTTTATTTTTAATTTTTTTCATGAAAAATTTTATTTTCCGTGTAATTTTAAGGAAAATAATTTTAGAGTGTATTCGATTCCCTTAAACTATTAAACTAGGATAGAATGATTTGGGAAAATTTTAAAATATGTTAATTGTAGCGATTCAAAGCAAAATAAACAATGACTTCTGAAAGGTGACTAAAACATCAATTTTTCAATGATTTTAAAAAAATGTAAGTATGCTTCAAAATACACCAAAAATTATTTTGAGATATACAAAACAGTCCTAAATATCAGCCAAAAATATAAAAATTTTGATTTACCACGAAAGAAAAATTACAAAAATGCTCAAACTATACCCCGTCTAAAGGCGGGATTGGGTATTAGAGGGTTAAAAAATACTAGAGGAATGTGAGAAAATGTTATTTTCGAAAAACATAGAAAAATGATTTTGTCCTCTCCGATCATCAAACGCTGGATTTCATAACTGCAGCAGAAGCCACCATATCGAAAAGCAATCTGCACGGAATATGCAAATGATACAGTATCGCTTGATTAAATATTTTTATTTGAATAATTGTAAGGCATCAATGATATCCCTAGTGTTAAACAATTACCAGTTACGTGGGCAGTGAAGGTGGTGGTTCGTGATGCGCAACTTGATGTGCCGGCGGAAGAGGAAATCGATTGTTTGTCAGATGTACTCGTCCTTAATCGAACTTCCACAATGAACCAACAAGAGAATCATAGAAATTGCCAATTCAGCATAATAAAGGGCGAACACGATGAAATTGCCACACAGAAAATATTGTATAACTTTTGATTGCGTTCGCCAAAATAGCTAATTTTTTTACCATGAATAGTATATTACGTGTAGCTAATACCATAAAATTTTCATTAAAATCGGTTGAGTATTGGCGGAGATATCGTTGAAACAAGGAAATTGCCACTTGAGAATCTTGTGCAAACAAACATTTTGGAAAATATCACTTTTTTGCCGTTTCAACGCTGGCGCCAAAAATACTGAACCGATTTCAATGAAAATTTTTATGTACGTTTGTCAAAATTTCATTCAATTTGATCATGCCGTTAAAAAGTTATAGCCATACATGTCGCACTATGTCACAATAAGCAGATGTGGTTTTTGGTATAGTGAAATTCAAACTGCTCTTACTTTGAAAGTACTCAACAAAAATGGTTGAAATTTTCACTGTAAACAGTTTAACACAACAATTTTACACTGTCAAAGTTTTATAAAAATCGGGACAGTGTTACCAGTTCTACAGTCAAAATAGTGCACGCGGAACTAAAAATGGTCAAAAAGTACCAAATAGTCAAAATTTACCTTGAAGCGATTTGAGCTTTTTATATTTACTAGAAAAAGTACTGAACCGATTTCGATCAAATTTTTACCACTTAATTGATACTATGTTAAGAATATCGAGTGAAATTTTCAAACGTTTTGATAAAGTAACAAAAAAGTTATAGCCTAAGTAATTTTTTGAAATGGGTGCACAAATTTTCTAAAATCTCATTTTTTTGATATCGACAATATATGCGCCAATACCCAACCGATTTTAATGAAAATTTTATGGTACTAGCTACACATAATATACTATTTATGGTCAAAAAATTAGCTATTTTGACGAACGCAATCAAAAGTTATACAATATTTTCTGTGTGGCAATTTCATCGTGTTCGCCCTTTATTAGGCATCAAGCACTAAAAGATCTCTTACGGATTATAAAACACCAATTACTGCCGGTGGAAGCATAATTGTCTCATGTGCATTTTTGCAAATATTAAGATTTTGCAGCCCATGACCATGTATCATGGTGTACTATCATATAGGGAAATAAAAATAAGTAGTTTGTTCAGAAAATTGTTGAAAAATACAAGGCCGATTTGTAACATTCTAAAAAGTGGACGCATAAGCGTCACGTTTCATTGAATTCTATCCACGCCTTAGTAGTATTTTAAGGATATTTACCTGTTTTTTTTTATTCATTTTGCGTAACTTTACCAGAGAATCACGATTATCAAAATCGAGAAGCACTGAACTGTAAACAAAGCAATGATGTGTTGACAGCTAATGTATGCGTTCATATCCAGCTTATTCAACCTTGGCACAACCATTGTTCAAAGCTGTTCAACCTTTAATCAGACATGGCAGGATATAACTTGTTCTCCCACGAATCACTAAGCCCGTACCATTCCAGGTGGAGCAGATGCTAAGGTAAGTGACTATGAATCAATGCACCCAAGTTCGATTCTCAATTATAATAAATATTTATATATTTCTCTTTCAGCCACTATGAACTGTATCCTACATCTACGTCTACAAGAGTCTAATGGTACCGTGACCGCGCCTAATTCCAATCAGCTTTTAATTCCGTTCACACGAATCGAAACACCGAGTATTAGCCGAAATTGTCGCAAATATTTAGCAAATTGGTTTTTGTAATTTTCAATAAGTATGTCCACGCCAGAATATAATCAAAAAGGTAAAGGGTTTCTTGTGTATTAATGTGAAAATACATTAAATGCCATTAATTATCCAATCGGCCGCCATTGTACTTATTTTTCTTTTGCGGACCTATGAATTGCATTAATTTATACATTTAATGTATTTTCATTTAAATATTAACAAAATCAATCAAAATAGCACCAAAGCAGAACAATAAAGGACATATTTTTATAAATTTAACATCAAATCAACTTTTCGGAGAAGACTCCTGATGCTAGAAATGAAAAAGGCACATGACCGGAATTAGGAAACTACAGGTTGTACTTGCTCCTAATTCCAATCACCATGTAAATCCAAAGGAAACTATGAAAAAATCTGCAGTACAATCGAAACAACCAACTCCAGCATCAGACAAGGCTTGACGATTGATGTTTGGTTCATATCATTTATTGGTAACCCCAGCTAGCAAGCATAAATTGTGGTGTCGTAGGTTTAAAATTTATAGATGACGTCAAACCCGACATAAACCTATCATTGACCTTTTTTTTTATTTTGGTCTCCAAACCCAACATAGACCCAACAGTTATGCGATGTGGGCCCAACATTGGTCCAACATTCGATAAAATTTGACCCGACTTTGACGCGACATTCGACACTGTTTCAGTCTGGTGGAATTTTGTAGTTTTCCCAGAAAGCTCTCAAAACGCAACAATATTAAAACAATCCAATGTTATTACTTCAAATTATTATTGAACTAACATGTTTTGATAAGTAAATACATGTATTTCGACATATAAAATATAAATATAACTATAACAACCTATGTTAATATGATTATTTTGTCAACTTGATAATTACTTAGAGTGACCGGAATTAGGAACACAAGTGAACGGAATTAGGATCATACTGATTGGAATAAGGAACAACAACTTGTTTTAAATAGCGGCCATTTTCAAAATAAGTGGAGTGCTTGCAACCTTGATTATATTTTTCTAGCAGTATAGAGACATAATGAAACAGCGTTGCACAATTACAGTCACTAAATGCAGAACATGTATTTTCTACAGCTATTAGATTTAGTTCATCGCCTTAAGTGAACGGAATTAGGTACAGTCACGGTAATTCTGGCTAAAACTCTTTGTTAGTGCTGCATAAGTGATGATTAATTTCTGAATCAAAGATGATTAAGCGACTCCAATGCCTCATCTGATCCTTATCTGTTCTATAAATTATTCCCATTCTGGATATAAGCGCTTCTTCAACCTTAATTCAGCCACCCGGAGAGCTTAAATCAACTAAATGTTGAATAAAATCACCAAAATTAGATGTTTAAGAGCTGAACAAACGATAACAGTTCTTTTGCACAGCTTTTGTTCAAATTAAGGCTGATTTACACAAGCTACAGAAGCGCAACATAAAATTGTTACCTGGGTTGTACCAGTTATGGTTACAAGTGTAGAATTAGCTATAAGTTAAAATACATGTTAATAAAAACAAAAAAAGTTATGGTTACATTTTTTTTACTTCGGTTCCTTTTCGCACTATTTGTATGCATTTCTTATGGGATTAGCAATAACAGGCAGGGTTGAAAAAATCAAATTCAATTGAATGACATTTTGCTGAACTGAATGCTTCAGGCATTCATTTTCAGCTCCGCTGTGAGATACTTGAAAGTGATCACAGAAAAACTCAACTACTTTGTGGACGTAATGACTCCACCATAATCAACACACGCTCTGCGCTGATGGATGCTTCATGTCAACAACGGCCGCATGAATGCGGCCCATAAGCAAGCGTGGTGAATTTTCTCTTTTGAGTGCCAATGACAGGGAAAATGTTAATATTGAATCTCGCCGTCGCTACGATGTGAGCGACGAGAGAATTTTTATTCTCTTCTCACCCGCCTCCGTGAAGGAAAGAGGCTTTAACGTCAGAAGCGGTGTGGTGAAAAGACAAAAACAAAAACTCACGTTCGTTGCATGCTTTCATTTTTTTGCAACCCTGATAACAGGTACACAAAGGCGAAAAAGGGTGCAAGGAAGCCGAAATTTTAAGGAAAATGATTCATTGTTACCATAATTTGAGCAAAATGTGGAGTTTAAATGAGTACAACCATCTTTTGTGAACGTGATCTGTTGTTCACGATTTTTTTCTTGTTTACATCGTTAAAGGGTGAAAATCAACTATGGTGAATAATTGGTACTGTACACCCTCATTCTTGTTTAAATCAGTAGACCATTTGATTTTGCTGGCTTAAACGGGAATGTGAACGATTTACGTTCGAAAGTGGATTCGATCGAAAACAAGAATAAGGATGATAGCCATAATAGGAGCACTTACTCTTTTCAGTACTTTTTCAATGAATTTCTTCTAAGAAGAACGAAATTCCTTAGAGAATTTCAACAAAAATCGCTCCCGACCATTCTGCTTACGTACATCAAGAATTCCGCCCTTCACTTGCTTAGAATTCCTGGGTTAGCGTAAAAATCCCTATAAGGAATTCACCTAGAGTATTTCAGTTATCCGACTAGATTTTTATTGAATTTCCTAAACATTTTTTTAAAAATTTCACAGAAAATCTTTTGGGAATCCTGACACATATAACTTCAAGCATGGGCTTACGTTACAAGACCTCCAAAATAAGAAGCAAATTTCAAGCATATGCTTATATGTATATTGTAAACTAGTAGTGTGTGTCATTGATAAATAAAAAAAATCTAATGACTCATACCTTATCTGAAAGGCTTCATCGAAACAAGAAAACGTCTCTATGGGATGAAAACTCTATAAAGTTATAAAAAGTACTAGAAGAAAACACATGGTTTTCCACGAACCTGATTATCCTATTAAAATAAACAATTTATATAACAGATAATGCCATGAAAAAAATTTTTAACTACTTTTTTTTCTCCCCGTACTTTTTACTAACTTTTTTATCCCAGTATAGGGTGCGGGCACCGGTTTTGGCCAGTCTAAGGGAAATCATTTTTATAAAAATAACCAATAATCCTATGAAAACAACCAATGCGTCAAAAGAAAGGTTTCAATCTATATTTTGAAGGAAAAATGCAGAAATCAAGCCAATACTTGATTTTTGTATTAAAAGTGGCACTGGCCAAAATAGAAGCACTGCCGCAGTTTTGGCCATATTCTTAAGTTTGGTTTCTATTTTGGCCAATCACGTGTATTTCTTATGGGAGTGGCCAAATTAAAAGCACCCTGGCCAAAACAGATATATGGGAGCAGATTTTTTAAGGAAATATATTTTTTTCTTCCAGTTTTTAATCAAAATGTGTGGTTTTCACAGCTGTAATCATCATATTGTATTAGAATCTACTAGTAAAAAATAAATTTACGCCGATTTAGATCGCAACAGGCTCAATACCGCACTATGGCCAAAACTCCGGACTGGCCAAAACTGAAGCTTCTACCCTATATGTAATTATCACCGCATATACCGTTAATGTACCAGCAGCCGCTCTTGACCCAATAGCCGCTCACTGATGTAAAATTCAAGTTTTCATGCATAAATACACTCTTTTTGATGCGAATATTCTTGGACAATATCAATTAAATAAGAACAAAGTCATTTTATGCAACATTTACCGAATAACATAAAACTTTTTGAGCGGCAATTCTGCTATTCTATTCTGCTATTCTGCTATTCTGCTATTATCAACGCATCCCCTGGTTTTCGCCCATCTGCGTTGTCTTTTCACTAGGCAATACGTCTACCAATTGATGTTTATGGGCTTGCCGGACCAAGTCATGTAGCTAAGCCAAACACCCCACCTACAACTGTTGGGTAGGCACCATTGTCCCGCCCACTGGTCTTTTACAGCTAGTTGTAGGTGCATGTGTGCGTGTAAGTATTGGTGTATATGTGTTAGTGTTGGTGTATTGTAGGCGCCAACTCGTTCTAATCCACTCTGATTGCTAACACTCTATTGAACCATTACCCTTAAATCTGGCAATCTATGAAATAGAATGACTTAAGCGCCTGTACATAATAGTCAGTTAATCAAACAAGGAATATTAGTATTAAAGCGAAGATACAATGAAGCAACGCCCCGAATCTCGAGAGCACAAACCCCAAGAACCAAATGACAGGCTGCGCGAACAGTCGATCGACAGGCCACCACCAGTGAATAACCAATCGAGCAAACCCTCCAGCACAAACTGCCTCCAGCTCTCACGACCAGCGCCCAACAAATCCGAGGCACCGCCCAGCCAAAGCTTCACCTTAAAACCAAAATCTAGATTGCAGAGCACAATACTTCCCAAGTAACCACGCAGCTCGGGCCGCAAATCACGCACAACACGTCACAAATAAGACAAACACTACCCCGCCCGTACAACCGAAACCGATCTGGGGTAGAGAAGGGCCTCTTTCCACTCCAACCCGGACTCAACTGCACCCACAGGATAGCGCACCCCACACACACACACTGCACTCTTGCATCCATCACGACCCGAGCCGCACGGTCACCTGGGTTGCTTCTATCTGCATGACCTCACCCAACCCGTAACGCAGAGTTTAAATCCCTCTCTTGCATTACAAAGCAGTCCCTATTCCCAAAGTTTGTGCGTGGTATAAATGAGATTATAAAGCTGAAGAAATCGTCACCAACACAACCACCAACAATGAGCACTCAATGGTGTCGGCCTTATCAACGACGACCTCTTCCAGTCCCAAACCCAATTATCCCACACTACCCAAGTAATCACCCTGCTGAAGCCGTATGCACCGCACGCACAAAGCAAACACACACCGACACACACCACTCCACACAAACCACCAAGGCCGAACAAAAGCGGAAAGCGGTGCCACCACTGCTGAATCACGACTTTTTCAGTATAATTAAGCAATAGTAGATCCATTCCCCGACCCTATTCAGCCCTAACGGTCCATAGCAATGCCTGTCAATATATGCGCCTCACACATGCAACCCCTGCACCCTAACAGTATGGTCACTTGGGTATCCCTGGGTTTTTGGCATGATGGTCAGGGATCACAGCTTACGACCTGTAGACATGATGATTTCTCAATAGTTTCAAGCTCTTTCGGACCTTCCGCTATAGAAGACCATCATGGCTAGCGGTGTTATAAAACTTTTTGAGCGGCAATTGGATCTAAAAAATCTGGAGTTAATTTCATGTGCTCACGAAAAAAAAAGTAAGGAAGTGTCGTAAAATCTGCTAATTTTAGTACACAGTAACAGTGTATTTAATCAACAAGTTGTGAGTGTATACATTGTGCAGAAAAAATAAATGACTTAAATTTGTTTGTGAGCGGAATCAGGACAACTTTGATCTCACACCAACTTTAACAAAATCGTACTTCTATGAAAAATTGTACATTAGACTTAATTTATACCTGATTGTGGTACTTAGATTGAACTAACATAAAATGCAAAAGCATTACAAATTGGCTCAACAACAGTCATTCCATAGACGATGTTTTTCTACGAAAGTAACCTTAGATGAGCGGAATCTGGTACACTGACGATGTTATATTTCTTATTGTTTCGCTTAGACTTTTCAGATTAGATTGTGATCCATTACATAGGATTACATGGGATGGACCACATCCCTTGCCACATCCTATACATTTTTCTCCATTCTCCTTTGTTTTGATGTTTTTAACGTCTAAAAATAAGTACCTGTCCTAGTATCACAGGGACACTGTATTTTTTCAGAAATTTTACAAATTCACTCAAAAGTTCGAATTCTTTAATGTTTTACAAGCTCCATAGGTATATAAAGAAAAGTTGTGAAAATTAAAAATCAATGCGGGAATTTGAATGTTGATTGTGTGGCCGTCCTGGGAATACATGGGTACGTAAGGATGGATCATTATAACTTTGTAAATACAAATCGTATAAGTTTGTATTCGTCCTCTACTCTTTAATACACTAGTTAGTTATGCTAAAAGTCGATAAAAAGATCGTTACATACAAAATATGATGTTAAACAAGCAGTTTTAAAAAGTTACCGATTTTGCGTCGTGAAAAAAGTACGGGGCAAGATGGGTCACCTTTTAAGTAATTCACATTTTCTCAACGAAAAACGGCAATATATAAGATTTGTTCCGTATTCATATATGCTCCATATCAATACTGAGTAAACAAGAGCTACTAGTAAACATTTTATAAATTGATTTGGAAAATAAAAAACTTTACGGTTTGTGTGATCCTGAGACGACTTGAAAATCGATGTTTTCACTAAAAAAATTATCATAATTTTATGTTATAATTTTAGGTGTTCATTCCGCTTGACTAACCCTCGAGCGATCGCGCTGTTGTATTTTGTACAACACGTTGAAAAAATCTCGCTTTTTGTACTCAGCATTAGTGTGGTGCTGACGCAGGTAGTCAACCGCGCGAGTTACGGAAGGTTAAAGTGAGTTATGAGATAATCTTGTAATAAAAAATAAATAGCTTTTGAATACTTCAAGAATACGCTCAAAATTGAAGGTGACCCATCTTGCCCCGCGGTTGTTTATATGGAGATTATATGAAATGCATCGCATAAGAAAAATGGCTAAAAACCATTTTATTTTTTATTTTCAATGAGAGGGAATAATTTTTCAATCAATACCCTAAACTTTTGTATAATTAAGCTGGTCACCTAACAAAATTATTAACATAATCAAAACATGAGTAATGCGCTCGAAAATAGCACTGACTCATCTTGCCCCGCCGCACCCTACATTACGAATACAAACGTTTGGCATAATGAACTATGCTGTTAACGTGAAAAGTGATTTTCTCTGATCTGTAAATAATTCAACCAAAAAACCTACCTTTCCTGTCCGCCATCGAATCGAAGAACACCCACGGGGCATCCGCACCGGCACCGGCCTTCACGAACGCCACATAATGAGAAGTTTCTATACACACCACGGCGAACAGTTCCATGAACAACCGTGGCACTTGACAGTGTGCGGCCATCATCTTGAAATCCTTCGGAACAATTAGGGGACTGGGCGTATGCTTCAGACGTTTCATATGTTGGTGACTCTTGTCGAGACACTCTTTACAAAATGCCGTAGCCTCCAGAGTGACTCCGCCCACCATCGACCCCATGCATTCGCGGCATTCATGTTCCGCCAGAATACCACACACGTGACACAGGCGAGGAGCTGAAATCGTCACAAGGGACATTAATCTTGAAGATAATTCCATTTACAGAGTTACTTACAATCCTCGATAATATCTGTCACGTCCAAAACCTGCGAGGGTAATATCCGAGGATACATTTTGAAGTTCTTTCCAAAACGTGGCATTTGTATTATGAGACAGGATGGAACTTCCTTCAACTTAATATTGGACGTCAGGAAGCTCTGCTCGAACAGCTGCTGCACAGATGGCAACTTCAACTGATCATCTTTCTCAACGAACAACTGATAGTAGAATGTATCCAGGCCGGAACTAAGCTGCAAATGAAAACAATACGAGTTGTAGGAATGGCATCGACGGACCTTAATTGAAATCAATCAACCTTCAGGAAAGGATCCGCTCGTAAAATCTGAGCCAGCAGACTGTTAAGGAATTCCTCCGGATCTTTTTCCTCGCTGGTGAGTCCGGTGACCGAACTAAGCCGGTCCAACAGTTGGCGTAGCTTCATCACCCTGTCGGCCCGAACAAAGTGGTTCTTGCGCAACGGATTGACTATCTCCTCCCGAAGTACCCTTTGGACTTCCTCGTACTGTGGATTATCCTGCAATTTTTTTTAGTAAGCGTTAAATATTTTCTAAGGCACCATCCATTTATTACAGTAAATTCAGCTGAGCTACCTCAGCTGCCCCTTGTTTATTAAACTCGACAACACACTCACCTCGGGTTCCCTGGGCCGAAATAACAGCGAGTCAAAAACACTCGTAAAAGTAAACATCGAAAATAAAGTTGCGTCCAAATAGCAAGAGTTGTGGTGCCCCTGAATTCCTCGGAACGGACCACAAATCGATTCCAATTCCTCCTGTTGTAAAATTTCTGCAAAATATGTAAAACACAATAAACTATGAAAACTGCCTAAGACTATTATATGCCCTGTCCACTTACTCAACGGTGCCACGGCACCCACCACGATCGGGCAGTCCACCTTGCCGAACATGTTGTTAGCATCGGACGTGGACTTGGACGTAGATGCCACAATTTTGGGCGCGGATGGAGATGTAGCCACCACGTCCTGGAAACGACGATCCTGGCTGCATTGGGCCGGATAGACAAAAATCGCCCGATTGGCTGGACATTTGAATTGCCTGAAAAGTGTAATGACAAAGTGAGTCCATAATAACCATAGATTGAAAAAATGATGCTTCTTACTTGACCCCATTGTACGACCCATCGGTGGCGCGGATGTTCGGTTCCATCGGTTCGTCTTCGAGCTCCACGCCGACCATCACCCGGGTGTTGCTGCTGCTCGTACCAGGACTGTGCAGTGGTCCGATCCAACGAATGACACCGTAAAGTTCGGCCTTTTCCACGTCGACCTCCACCATCGAGCCGACTTCGAGCAGCGGATTGTCCGGCAGTTCCTTCAACGGCGACGGTTGAATCGGAACATCCTCCGTCGTCGCTGGTGACAACGAAGCGATCGTGTGAGGTATGTTGTTGCTATTGTCGTAAGCTCCAGGCGACGAAGGTCCATCGTTCGGTTCTTCGGAAGAGGAATAATCCAGCAGAGCGTCAACATCGGTCCCGTGCAACGGAAGAGAAATAAAACGTAGAAACACGTTAGGAACGATCCTGGATAATCGCTGATACAGCAAATCCCGCAGGAGTATGATAATCCACCGGAGCGGGTGCTCCATGACTGTTAATGAATCACTGATGCGCGTAGAGATTGAAGATGTGATAAACAATGGAAACTGATGATATAAAAATTTACGCGCACTGACACTGAACATATAAACAAACACGTGGCAGTGCTGCCAAATTTTATGGTTTAATTGAAATTAAAATTAACGATTAAAAAAATCCTATAGGCAATTTAACTAAAAGCTAAAAAGCTCAGGTGGCGCTTTTCTCAAACAACTCTAGATTAAGTTTAAATAAGGGCGAAAGTCCAATTCGCCATGTCGGTCAGCAGCTGCACATCCGAAACAATCACGGATCTGACATGCAACGCACACCACGAAGATCTAAGCTTATCCGACCTGGCCAAGATGATGCAAGATTTACTGCGCGGTTATATAGATGAAATACACAACCTTATCGAAATAACCATATCTCAACTGAGAGAAAATTTCTCTGCTCTTCTCGCACACTACAAAGCCGAGTTGGAACGCGTACAAGAGCGCATGGAACAATAGAGATAAGTGACATTTCAACACACGAACACTAGCGCAAATTTTTCCTCACACAAAAGTGCACGCCGATTGAAAGGCTATTCAGATTGCATATGCAAATATTACCCAATCGAATTGGGTAAAACGGGTAAATAATGATAAAACTAACGTCCGGGGTAAGAGTGCAAATATTTTCCTCGCAGTTTCACAACTACATCTACAAAAAAGGCACGCATACATTTGAACGTGATTACCACTATTGGAAGGTACATCTCGATTAGCTCTAGAAGCTTGCCAGACCACTAGCAATCACAACAAGCTGCTAATGTATGGGATTCCAAATATCGACGGCGAGAATCTCTGTGCCCATTTCTCTGCTATTTGCACACATCTAGGATATCCAAATGATCGTCAACCAATTGTGCATCTGACTCGCTTGGAAGGGCCAAAGCAAACATGCCGGAGTATTCAACCAATACTGATTGAGTTCGCGATACATGGACAACGGAGGAGATTTTTCGCGAAATATTTACGAACACGATGTCTTTCGCAAACGCATTTGGGATTCAACACAAACAATCGAATTTTTATCAATGAATTTTTAACCGCAACGGTCAGAAGCGTTTTGTCTACGGCTTTGAACATGAGGAGAAACGGAATGCTGAGGAGAGTTTTTACCAAGGAAGGAGTAGTCCATGCTACTAACGATTCAAGGAAGATTATTGTGAATGACGCCAAGGATCTACAAGACATCTGTAAATAACCCTTTCCTTTTTTGTTTCTGTTTTTCCTTCCATTCCATTCCTTTTTTTCCTCTGATTCCCTCCTAAAAGTTATACTGATTGTGTTGCAATCGACGAAGCTGGTGCTGTTTTTGTTGCTGAAGCTGCTGCCGGTGCTGTTGGTGTTCAAGGTGGCTGGTGCTGCCTTGTTGTTCTGCTTCATTG
The DNA here is from genome assembly GCF_035046485.1 of Aedes albopictus. Lineage (NCBI taxonomy): Eukaryota > Metazoa > Arthropoda > Insecta > Diptera > Culicidae > Aedes > Aedes albopictus. The sequence continues at coordinate 75,521,043 of NC_085137.1, read as the reverse complement.
CTGATCTGCTATGACGAAGGAGTTGTGCTAACTGTCTACACTGTTTTTCTCAATCACTTAGGAAGTTTTTTGAGTCATAATGATTGTTGTTATTATCGAATATGGATGTATTTATGTATTTAGTTAGTTTAAGTTTTGCTTCTCACAGACACCTTTTGTTAAATGTTGCTTCATCAGTCCTCAACTATGATCATGGCTGATACTAGTACTTTGAACAGCTCCCTTTCGGATGTGAGTCTTCCTGGGGTAGTGCTAAAGTCTGCATTACCTTCGAACAAGCTATCAGTCTGCTGTATGAATGTACAAAGTATTTGTGCGAGAAGAATGACTAAATTTGATGAATTACACTCTATTATTAGAACGGCCAAAGTTGATGTCATTTGCATTGTTGAGTCATGGTTGAATGATAAGGTGAATGATAGTAATGTTTCTATTGATGGTTACAGTTTAGTAAGGCATGACCGAATTAGAAAACAAGGTGGAGGAGTTCTTATTTTTATTAACAGTCGAATTAAATATAGAACCGTTGAAGTTTCGTGCAATGCGGTAGAGGTTGATAATACAGAATATATATTTGTTGAGCTTGTTGTGGCCCGCTCTAGAATATTGCTAGGCGTGTTTTACAATCCGCCTAATATTTCGTGCAGTGAGCTAATTTTTGATAAAATAAGTACAATTGGTGTAGCATATGATAACATTATCTTGACAGGAGATTTTAATACAAATGTTTTAAACTGTTCTGCTAGAAAAGTATCTAATTTTTCTTCTGTTCTTGATTCGCTTGACCTTACCAATGCTGGCACTGAGCCAACTTATTTTTACAGTAATGGAGCTTCTCAGCTTGATCTTATATTGACAAATAAGCCAGATAAGCTCATCCGTTTTAATCAAGTGAGTGTTCCGGGCATATCTAATCACGATCTTGTATTTGCCTCTTTTGACTACGATTGTACGGTTTGTGAAAAAAGCGTCACATATAGGGACTTCAAAAACATCAATCCTCATTTTGTGCTTGATCAATTTTATGATATTCCTTGGCATCAATTTTTTGACTCGGATGACCCAGACATGTTGCTAGAATTTTTCAATAATAACATCAAAAGATTATATGAGGGTTCTGTTCCTCTAAAGACTTTTCGTCCCAAGAAGCCATATAATCCGTGGTTTAATGCTGAGATTCAACGTGCCATTATTGATCGAGATCTTATGCACCGTATGTGGAAGCGAACCAATCAACAAACTGATTTTAATGTGTACAAAAGAATGCGAAACAGAGTTACCGCTTTGGTGAAAAAAGCAAGAAAAACTTACTTTGATAATTTATTTGACTCAGAAATGACAAGTAGTCAGTTTTGGAACAAAATCAAAAGTTTAGGTCTTATTAAAAAGAAAAACGATGAAGCTTGTCACCATTCGGCTAGTGATATTAATGGATTCTTTTCGTCAAATTTTACGCACTCAAGTAGCCGTTCAAGGATTGATGATAATGTACGCGTTAGATCAACCTTTGCTTTTAATGAAATCAACGAAATTGATGTTGTAAATGCTATATACGAAATTAAGTCAAATGCTGTTGGATTAGATGAAATCCCCATAAAATTTATAAAACTTATTTTACCAATTCTTCTGAAACCTATAACTCACTTATTCAACTGCATCATTAATACCAGCATGTTTCCGGAGGGATGGAAATCATCCAAAATAATTCCAATAAAAAAGAAATCAAATGTAGATTCCTTATCAAATATGCGTCCGATCTCTATTTCATGCGCATTGTCAAAAGCATTTGAACGTGTGATGAAAAATCAGATCTGTTCTTATGTAAATAGAGAAAACCTGCTATCTCCCTACCAATCGGGATACCGATCTGGCTATAGTACCAAAACAGCAATGCTTAAAGTGATTGACGACATTGCTATTGCTTTAGATCGTGGTAACCCTGTAGTGTTGATTCTGTTAGATTATTCTAAAGCATTTGATACAATATCACATGCTCAGTTATGTACTAAACTAAAAAACAACTTCGGATTCTCTGATACTGCTGTCAGCTTAATACAATCGTACTTGTCGGAACGGCAACAAGCCGTCTTTCACGATGGCATTCTTTCTAGTTTCTTGCCCATTTTGTCAGGAGTTCCACAAGGCTCGGTATTGGGGCCAATTCTGTTTTCGCTGTATGTGAATGATCTACCCAACATTTTAAAACATTATTGTTACATCCACATGTTTGCCGATGATGTACAAATATACTTTGACTGTGCTAATATGAGTCTCGAACAAATTAATATCCTTCTAAATGAAGAACTGCAGAATAGTACTAATTGGTCTAAAGCTAATTGCCTAAAGCTCAATGCCTCAAAAACTAACGCTCTTTTCATTACTCCTTCCAGGAGAAGACCTGAAATTAATTTACCCGAACTATTCTTAGATCGTCAGAAAATACCATTTGTAAATCATGTTACAAGCTTGGGAGTCACTATTGATTCGAGTCTTTGTTGGGATAGGCAAATTTTCAAGCAGTGTGGAAAGGTATATGCTGCGCTGAGATCTATTTATCCTTGGGCGTACTATCTAAATACCAATACAAAACTGAAATTATTCAAGGCGTTAATTTTACCACATTTTATGCTCATAGATTATTTGCTGACAAATGTTTCCGCCTTTGCAATGAATAAATTAAAAGTTGCGTTAAATTCATGTGTTCGCTTTGTGTATAAACTAAACAGATATGAGCACGTAACCCACCTTCAAAAAAGTTTGTTAGGATATTCTTTTGATAATTTTTCTAAGGCTAGATCCGTTACTATCATTCACCAGGTAATCACTAGTAAAACGCCGGATTATCTCTACAGCAAGCTGTGCCCATTTCGAAGTATCAGATTGAACCAACTTGTTTTGCCAAGATATTCTACCACGCAATACGGAAGGTCATTTTTCGTTAGAGGAGTTGTCTACTGGAACGAATTACCACAAGATATTTCTACTATAGTCGGTAAAGCAGCATTTAAAAAAAGGTGTCGAGAAATTTTCTAGTTGGTTTTGTCTATATTGTATAGTTGTTTCTTTTTCTAAAGTAATTAATGATGCATCCCTGAAAGAATTGCCGCACTTCGTTAACTATTATAGTCGCTTGTAACGAGAAAAGATGTAAGTCTTATGTTACGTATAATAAATAAACAGAAACAGAAACAGAAAGTAACATGAGAGAGTTCTCTTCATCGACTCTCTCTTCTTCAAATTAAAGTGACAAGATGCAAGTGTGGTTGCACTTTTTGGTCATAAATCGCTAGGTTGCAATGCAATCTAGCGTCTAAGTGTTAAAAAGTTTGATTGTATTTACTATTTACGCACCCCAGGATTATTTACTTATGATACAAATGTAAGACTTTTGCAATTATTGCAGAATTTGGTGACTTTTACGCAATGTAGGGGGATTACGTATATCAATCATTTACAGCAGGTGGAATGTCTTTATCACAGAGAAATAGACGTCACACTCTCAACGCCTCGCATCGATCACCTTTTTAACGGTTGATTCAAATTGTTAGTAGCTGGTGTTGTTTTTGCTCCTGTTTGACGTTTGATCACTAATGCCATCTATTGGCGGCCCGGCCAAACATAGTAGGTTTAGCATTGGGCGATAACGTTTTCGTGACGATGTTTTTTTTTAATTAAACTTGTTCTAAGTGTTACGTCTGTTTCTCTGTGTCTTTATTGTCAAAACATAATGAATTGTAAACCGTGTGTTTTTAGCAGGAGACCCGCAAGCGGCAAGGTAGGCCTACTGCTGATCTTTTGCGAGTGTGTTAGTTTCGACTGGCAACGCGACCTGAAGCCTGGTCGAATCCTGCTTGGATATCGGTTTGTTTTGCCGATGGGGATGGCCCGCGCAATCACAGTGTGTTGTTTGGGAAGGCCCGCTCGATGCATGATAGGTAGGCGTAGTTTGTTCGAGTTTGACGTGCCTGCACCCTCCCTGGTTTTTAGGGCTGGCAGGAAAGGTACGGGGCGAAATGAACACCCATCGGGCTATAATAGACACCCCTGCATACTTTATGCTAATTCTTTGATTACATCGTTAAGTTAAGTAATTTTCCTACGGAGATCAATGCCACAGATATAACACCACCGACGAACCGACGTGACAGTGGTGTTTCAAAACTGTCCCCCCCAAATTCAACGGTCGACCAGCAAAGCGAGCGAACGCTTCTGTCAAATCAGCTTAGACGCGAACCTTTTCCTATATGAACACACGGGGGTTTGGGATCCAGCTATCGAACCATCGCGAACCGTTATGGTCCACTGCACGAATTTATGCTGGCCTGCTTACTCTCACGCGAAATTTGACGTTTGAGCGGTGCCGACACCGCTCAAACGTCAAATTTCGCGTGAGAGTAAGCAGGCCAGAATAAATTCGTGCAGTGGACCATAGGGGTGGCGGTAGTGTTCGGCTATTTTTCATCAAAGCGTCGGGGACAAATTTGAATTTATTTGTTCTAGCTGTCACGTCGGTTCGTCGGTGATAACACTCCATCTTAGACGAGATTACATAACATCAAAGTTAATTAAATAAACTTTAGGCTAAAATAATCAGATTGATTTTTTACAAACTTTCTAAAACTCCTAACAGTATGCAATGCGCGTACATCCATTCGTAATTGCCAGTGTTCATTTCGCCCCGAATCGACTACAACATTAAAATTGCTATTTTGAGTAAATTCTGATCAAAAATGAAATACATCATCCGATGCCAAATCTGCGTAAGGTAACAATTCACTTGTTCTTATGGTAGAAACCCTGAAATACTTGAAATATCTTATTTGTTGCTGCTCCAAAATTATAACAATTTCATTATATGAAAAACATATTTCAATTTCAATGATACTTTGGTTATTTTGGAAGAATATAAATGGTGCTTTTAAAAAATAGAACAATGACTAGTTCCTTTAGGTACATACATACATTTACCGTCTACCCCCGTTGGTTTGACCGCATCTAATCTGAACACTTTTTAATTTGACCCCCGCTAATCTGCACATCGTTCAAATTAAAAATGGTTCAAACGTCAATCTGCTATTGGAATCAACGGTGTTAGACGGTATTTGTTCAACATCACATTTAAGACAAGACATAATCAACAATAGTACGCCACACACTCAAATTAATTTACTGATAGATTTTAAGTGCAGAAAGCACATAGACTACGAACGAGAGAGAAAAAAATCATTCTATGTGCAACTAATGAAAATTAAAAGTTACAATATTATATTTCATTCCTCCCATAATATATTTCGAGTGTAGCAACATAAAAAGCAACCCTGCCAACATAAATTCCAAACACAAGCATAACAAACATGAAACGAACATGGCGCGTTCGGAGGATTTCTTTTTCATTAGTGGTGTTCCGTGGATCGAGTCACTTGCTGGTTTTGAAGGTAAGAAGTTAACTATCTGCTTCACAAACTTTTTCAAACTACTTACATTTCTTTTGAATTTTCTATAGAAATGTACTCCATTGTCGACCGCTTCTCCATCGTCAACAATGCCAGGTCAGGAAGCACGGGCTCGTGAACGATTCGGGAGCTGCCGGATGCAGATGCGAATTGGAGCTAAAGTACCTAATGTTAAGTCCCTGAAGTCAGATGTTATTCCTGGTGGTATTTAATAAAATCAGCTCGGTCATACACTATGCGAAATTTGGATTTATTTACATTTTAAGCTAATCCCACTTGTAAATCATGTTATTATTCGTCATAATGAAAACTATGCACTGAACGATTGAAAACCAGTAGCGACGCACATAAATTCTATCATGATTGAATCGACAAAGATTCGATAGCGCTGCACATATTTTCCAAGTGCAAAAGCAACTGGTCACAATCTAAGTGCAAAACTTTTAAATTTAATATGTTATTTATTCTGAGTGTATGTACAATGTACTCGGTTTGTGGCTGCCGCTCTCCATCTTCGGTCGCGCCCAATGCTCGCCAGGTCACGCTCCACCTGGGCCGCCCCTCGTGCTCTCTACGCTCCACGCTTTCTTGTGCCAACCGGATCAGTTGCAAACACCAGCTTTGCAGGGTTGTTGTCCGGCATTCTTGCAACATGCTCTGCCCACCGTATCCTTCCGGCTTTGGCCACCGTCTGGATGCTGGGTTCGCCGTAAAGTGCAGCGAGTTCGTGGTTCAGCCTTCTCCGCCACACACCGTTCTCCTGCACACCGCCGAAAATCGTCCTTAGCACGCGTCGCTCGAAAACTCCGAGTGCTTGTAGGTCCTCCTCGAGCATGGTACATGTCTTGTGCCTGTAGAAGACCACCGGGCTCATTAGAGTTTTGTACATGGTGCATTTGGTGCGTGGGTGAATCTTTTTCGACCGCAGTTTCTTCTGGAGCCCGTAGTAGGCCCGACTTCCGCCGTCAGTAAGGAT